>NC_068291.1:45639300-45754587 GCF_025860055.1 Xyrauchen texanus | reverse complement strand
ACACACAAACACACAACTTCAGCTGACAACACACAAACACACAACTTCAGCTGACAACACACAAACACACAACTTCAGCTGACAACACACACACACACAACTTCAGCTGACAACACACAAACACAACTTCAGCTGATAAACACACACAACTTCATCCTGATGACACACAAACACACAACTTCAGCTGACAACACACACAACTTCATCCTGACGACACACAAACACACAACTTCAGCTGACAACACACACAACTTCAGCTGACAACACAACACACAACTTCAGCTGACAACACACAAACACACAACTTCAGCTGACAACACACAACTTCAGCTGACAACACACAAACACACAACTTCAGCTGACAACACACAACTTCAGCTGACAACACACAAACACACAACTTCAGCTGACAACACACACACACCTTCAGCTGACAACACACACACACACACAAACACACAACTTCAGCTGACAACACACACACACACACACACACCTTCAGATGACAACACACACACACACACACACAAACACACAACTTCAGCTGACAACACACACACACCTTCAGATGACAACACACAAACACAACTTCAGCTGACAACACACAAACACAACTTCAGCTGACAACACACACACACACACACAAACACAACTTCAGCTGACAACACACACACACACACACATAAACACAACTTCAGCTGACAACACACAACTTCAGCTGACAACACACAAACACACAACTTCAGCTGACAACACACAAACACACAACTTCAGCTGACAACACACACACACCTTCAGCTGACAACACACACACACAAACACACAACTTCAGCTGACAACACACACCTTCAGCTGACAACACACACACCTTCAGATGACAACACACACACACACACACAACACAACTTCAGCTGACAACACACAACTTCAGCTGACAACACACAAACACAACTTCAGCTGACAACACACAAACACACAACTTCAGCTGACAACACACACCTTCAGCTGACAACACACACACCTTCAGATGACAACACACACACACACACACAAACACAACTTCAGCTGACAACACACAACTTCAGCTGACAACACACAAACACACCTTCAGCTGACAACACACAAACACAAACACACACCTTCAGCTGACAACACACACACACCTTCAGCTGACAACACACACACCTTCAGATGACAACACACACACACACAAACAAACACAACTTCAGCTGACAACACACACACACACACAAACACAACTTCAGCTGACAACACACAACTTCAGCTGACAACACACAAACACACAACTTCAGCTGACAACACACACACACACACACAAACACACAACTTCAGCTGACAACACACAAACACAACTTCAGCTGTACACACACAAACACACAACTTCAGCTGATCACACACAATTTCAGCTGATAACACAACTTCAGCTGATAACACACAACTTCAGCTGATAACACAAACACAATTTCAGCTGACAACACACAAACACACAACTTCAGCTGTACACACACAACTTCAGCTGACAACACACAAACACACAACTTCAGCTGATAACACAACTTCAGCTGATAACACACAAACACAACTTCAGCTGACAACACACAAACACACAACTTCAGCTGACAACACACAACTTCAGCTGACAACACACAAACACACAACTTCAACTGACAACACACAACTTCAGCTGACAACACACAAACACACAACTTCAGCTGACAACACACAAACACACAACTTCAGCTGACAACACACAAACACAACTTCAGCTGACAACACACAAACACAACTTCAGCTGACAACACACAACTTCAGCTGACAACACACAAACACACAACTTCAGCTGACAACACACAAACACACAACTTCAGCTGACAACACACAAACACAACTTCAGCTGACAACACACAACTTCAGCTGACAACACACAAACACAACTTCAGCTGATAACACACAACTTCAGCTGACAACACACAAACACAACTTCAGCTGACAACACACAACTTCAGCTGACAACACACAAACACAACTTCAGCTGACAACACACAAACACACAACTTCAGCTGACAACACACAAACACAACTTCAGCTGACAACACACAACTTCAGCTGACAACACACAAACACACAACTTCAGCTGACAACACACAACTTCAGCTGACAACACACAAACACACAACTTCAGCTGACAACACACAACTTCAGCTGACAACACACAACTTCAGCTGACAACACACAAACACACAACTTCAGCTGATAACACACAACTTCATCTGACAAACACAACTTCAGCTGAGTTACACGAGCAACCACCCACAATCCTTTCTGTGATCAACACATTACTAAATGATTAGGGAGATTAACTGATTGATTATTGGTTCCGAATCTGCCTGTGTTTGGCAAATACAGTTTAACAGAAATAAATCAATAAAAATGGAACGAACCTCTCACGATCCGCTTATCTGTTTTTTCTGTTCGAAGTCTGTTCATTAACAAACCAACAGATCCATAATATGACAAACTCCACACGCAAACTAATCGATTAAAGTAACACATGAACAAAAACACGCTGAAATCTTGTTTAGGGTCCCTTTGATCAGCTACGTAACACGCGCATAACGTTTATCGTTCCGCGCGCTTCGATCCACACATCGCGCATGCGCACTAAACACTCGTACTGACCTCACAAAGATGGCGGCGTTACAGAACCAGACGCTATTTCCGGTGGAGACTTTCTTCATTTAAATTATATGAATTGAACT
Source organism: Xyrauchen texanus (assembly GCF_025860055.1). NCBI lineage: Eukaryota > Metazoa > Chordata > Actinopteri > Cypriniformes > Catostomidae > Xyrauchen > Xyrauchen texanus. The sequence goes on along the minus strand of NC_068291.1, from coordinate 45,751,807 downwards.
CAACAGCGGTGTAAACGAGTTGTCATGAATCTGTAATGTTTTTAAAAGCTTTTCCGCGCGCGCAGCTGCTGCTCAAAATAAACAACACAATCAGACGAGCACGTGATTAATTACTGACGATCAATCACTTCAACTGATCAACACGACTGATCATTTCACCGCAACGAACACGACACGAGCCGCATTAAAAACACACTCCATTCACTAGCCCATAATTCTCTGAAACGGTTCTGATGTGTTCATTGCTGTTGGATCTTCAGGTTGTGTTTAGATGCGGCGGTCGAGCACCAGAAACATCTGGAGAACATGTGGAACGTTCTTCCCAAACATCTCCTGCATCGGGTCTCACAGAGAATAACGGCCGAATCCTAGAACACGACTACACGCTTCATCACGTCACACATGTCCAGAACAAGAATATTAGTGTGAAAACTCCGGACACTCGTCCTCAACGTCAGAGAAACACAAATATCCTTCATTTCATTCGACCATTTTTACTAAATATTTCCAGCATTAAATACACGTCATTAATAAGCCACATCAAACATGGACTTGTGTGGAGATTGTTACAAGTGTCATTTTTATGATTAAAATATTTCTTTATTACTAAACATTTAATTCTTTGTGTGCAAAAGATCCATTTATAATCACAATTCTGAATCCGATTTCAACACTTCTGTTTTTCATTCTGTCAATATCATCACAATCCTGATCATTATTTTAATAAAGAAACCTGAAGTGTGTTTAATAACTCAGCGACAGATTCTTTTAAAGTTCATCAGACTTGATTAAATAACTGAAGATGGGTTTATTAACGGGTTTTAGTGAAAGTGTTCTCCCTTATTTTCATTTCTTTTGTACAAGAATAGAATTCATGTGATGGATTGTGAATAAAAACAAAGCTTACGCCATGTTTCATTCATTCTGTTATAAAATATAACTTTTATTTGAAATATTTAGTCATTGAAAACACAATTATAAGCATCTCTGGAGTTTCAACAGCTTCACTTCTTCTTGACTGTTACAAGGTTCGGAGCAGAAACCTTCACTTTTCCCGGCATGTTTCTGGACAGATCCGTGTCCTGTAAGACAGCAGCATCATGACATCACAGAATCATGATGATCAACGATCAGACGCAGGAAATATGATAATAATACCTTCACACTGCGGAACAAATCTTTCTCTCGTGTGCTGACGTCTTTCGCTCGTGTGAAGTTCAACACGGCCGTGCGGGCAGCTACAGTCCAGAGATCACACGTTATATTCACACTTTACATCATCACATTCAACTTCAAAACAATCTTTACCTTTGCCCTTTTTCTGTGTCCCAGGAGTTAATTTGACTTTGAACCTGAAGACAAAATAGAGCACATTTTCTTCAGTAACTCGTTTGACATTATTCGGATATTTTTACTAAACAGGTTTATGTTTTTTTTTTGAGTCTGCGGATCGGTGGGCCGCACGTCTGTCCCTGAATGTCGACAAAACAGGAGAGCACAAGGTGACCGTTCTCCGCTGAACATCGATGGCTCCTCTATGGAGATCGTCAAAAGCACCAAATTCCCAATACTCAGAGACTGGTTTGACACACACGTGTCCTGAGTTGCACTTTAATTACTGTCACTTTATAACTGTCTGCTACCTCAATAACTGCTATGTGCATAGAACATTATCTCATAGTATGTTATGTTTACATTTTTAGAAACTGTCATCTTTTGCACTACTGAGTACTGGTCAGCGCTGCACTGTCTCTCACTGTGTCTCACTGTCTCTCACTGTGTCTCACTGTGTCTCACTGTGTCTCACTGTCTCTCACTGTGTCTCACTGTGTCTCACTGTGTCTCACTGTCTCTCACTGTGTCTCACTGTGTCTCACTGTGTCTCACTGTGTCTCTCACTCTCTCTCTCACTGTGTCTCTCACTCTCTCTCTCACTGTCTCTCACTGTCTCTCACTCTCTCTCACTGTCTCTCACTGTCTCTCACTGTCCCTCTCACTCTCTCTCACTGTGTCTCACTGTGTCTCACTGTGTCTCACTGTGTCTCACTGTGTCTATTGTCCTGTTCATTGTTAGTCATTTATTGTACTGTCCCGTACATTTTGCACGTTTGCATGTGCACTTTATATAGGTATATATAGGTATGTTATTTAGTCTGTGTAGTCTCATGTGGTTCTGTGTTGATCCTATGTTGTTTTATGTAGCACATGGTCCTGGAGGAACATTGTCTCGTTTCGCTGTGTACTGTACTAACGGTATATGGTTGAAACGACAATAAAAACCACTTGACTCTGTGTGCCGTGCGTCTGCGGACCGGTGGGTTCTGTGTTTGTGTGTGTTCCTGGTCGGATCAAAGAGTTAAATGGGGGTAAAATGTACTTGTAGTTGGAGAGTGCCATGTACGGAGCACAGACTGGCACTGCGAACATCAACACATCATCCGTGTGTGGCACACCGGTCAAAGAGTCCAGAATGTTTTCACCTTCCTGAATGACAACATAAAAACAATCAAATCACAACATATTGTGTCTCTATAATCTGACTACAGTAACCCACACTGTGAAATACTCTCCGATACAGTTCTGTTACTTGCATTAAACTTTGAGACAAAATATCCATGTTATAAATCCGTTATAAACTTAATTACACTGTTATAAATGATTGAGAATTCATCCTGCAGCACATGAGAGTAACACACGCGGATGCCGCTGTTCTGCACAAAGCGACAACTGAACGAGTATTTATAAAACAAGAGCACGGCATTCTGGGTAGCAAGATGTTTTTATCTTCACTCACTTCAGCGGCGGGATTCTCCATGTCCTCCGTCTCCTGAAACACAATCATGACATCATCAGTCAGTTCCTCTGTTTCTGATATTCAGTCAATAATTCATAATAATAGCATCAATCATACAGAGAGACCCAAACATCTCCTGTAGAAGTGTGTGACCTTCTCGTGACCTCCTCCGAGCGGATCTTCATGATCTTCGGCAGGTTCTCCGATTGTCCCGCTGCTCGTATGTTCGGGTTCTCGTGGTTTCACCGCAGGTTTCTGCGGAACTTTCTTCACTCGTTCGACACTCTTTTTATCTTTCTTGCTCTTTTTTTCTTTCTCCTCTTTTTTGGATCCTGCGGACTGATGACATCACGTGTGAACGACACGTTTATCTGATCATGTGACTGAAAACACGTATGAAGAATGACAGTGACATGCAGAACTGACCCCCAATAACCTCATCATCATCTGCCGGTCTTCTTCATCCTGGTCTTTATATTTGTCCTTCATCTTCTTCAGTTTGTTCTGATGATGAACAGAAGAATCATCATGTGATGTCATAATGTGTTTCATTGATTACATCATATAGAGTTTGTTTTCAGACCTTCTGTCCTCTCTTGAGCGGCTGATTGGCTGTTGAGCTCTTACACGCGTGTGCGTCGTCACTTGTGCTTTGCGTTTCCTGTTGTTTGGCATCTGTTTCCTGCACATCATCCGTGTGGTCATGTGTCTGCTTCTTCATGTCTCTGATGACAGTGAGGATGTTTCATTAGTTTGTATGTGTTCATGTAATCGTTGTTTTTACATTTCCTCTTAGTTACCGTCTCTGTCGGGCTGTCAGGTGTTTTATGCCGTGTGAGTCTGTGTTCGCCTGCGGGACAAACAAACATTTATTCGTCACATTTCAAGCAGAATCTTTATTGAAGTGTGTCATGTGATCTGACAGTTTGAAGCCCACCTGATGTGACACTTCCTGTTTGAAGGCGTCGCTCTGAAGCGTCCTGCAGCGAGAGACACAAACACAAGTCAACACACGTGTGTGAACACATGATCTTCTGAACACAACACATGTTTGTTTGTCACCTGTTGTGCTGGAGGTGTGACAGTGAGATGTTGGTATCAGGGAAGTGAATCTCTGCACTGGAATCTTCAGCAGTTTCTTCTTCATCTTCCTCCTCAATCTTCTGATCTTCAGTCTCATCTTCATCATCTGCTGCGGTTCTGCTGGAATCCTCTTCCTCGTTCCCACTGTCTTCACCTGACACACAATAAACACGTCATGAACGGTTAAGAATGAGAGGATCTGAAGATGGTTGATGACATGAATGTGATGTCACACCGATGAGCTCCTCCTCTTCCTCCTGCACTTCTGTGTTGGACGTCACGTCCTGCTCTTCCTCCTCCAATGTCTTCATCTTTCTCTCTCCACGATGTCTAAAGACACTCTGATCATCCACCTACAATCAGAAGAAATCATGTGACAGGAAACGGAATGTCCTTCTGGTCACATGACCGCAGCCGCAGGAAGTACAGCACACGCAGAACATGATGCGTTACGGGCTTCAGTGTGTCGATCCAGAACTCTTACTGGGTTTGAACCTACAAGCCTTCAGTTAGCAGCACAGACCTTTAACCACTTAGCCACATCATTTGAACAGTGATGTCATTGTATCATGTGGCGTGATGTCATCGTTTGATGTTTTACCTTGAAGAGAAACCCGTAGCCCATAATCAGATAAGACGGCGGCAGAAAGTTTTTCTTCCCTGTGTAAAATATGAAATATTGAATAAGACATCATGAAACTCCACACGCATCAGAATGTCACATGACATGAACACAGATGATCAATATTCACCTCGAATCATGAAGCTTCCGGTGGTCAGATATTCTCCTGTCGGCGCTGTTTTAGAAACCTGCACACAATAAAACACTGCAGTGCATGTACACACATATCTTATATAGTGACATCACACACATGATGAAGATGATTCTGCACACAGTGACTCTCACAACGACTCACATGTGGCGGTTTTAGTATGTTGTGTCCTGAACTTTAGCAGAACTGCTGACAGCAGCGATTCAAGCTCTTATAAAGATCCGGTTCGGTGTTTGTGAACACTCACAACAAGCAACAGATGACGACTAGCAAAGCTGCAGCGGAGGCTCAACTGAATCATGTCAAAATGGAAAAAGCAGGTTTGGAAATTCTTTGTATTTGAGGCTGATGAAAAGGGAAACTTCATCGATCAGGAAAACCCTGTTTGTAAACGGCGCTTTCGCAATTTTCTGACGAAAGGAGGAAACAGATCAAACTTAATAAAGCACCTGAAAGACAGACACACGGATTTATTCAAGCAACCAAAGGAGGCGAGTTTAACAGCACATTATCATTTGCATTAGCGCTGAAACATTTAGTCGACATTATCCACATCGTCAAATACAAAATTGTCGAGAAACATTTTCGTTGTTGAATAGTCGTTTGATCTCATTAAACTGTAACGATGAAGCGTGAGAGCCGCAGTTCAGAATAACACAGACGCACTTGAAACTTTCACAGCTTCATCTTCATCAGACCCTAACCCTATTGTATGCTTGTTATTTAGGTTTTGTTTTTTAGTACTTGGTAAAAACTTAACAAGTTACAAAAGTTGAAGCAAACCTTATAGAAGTGTTCAAACATACTTTAAGCACATTGTTCAGTTTTGTTATAATTAAAAAATAATATATTTAATAATATATATACATATTTCTGTTCTTAGTTCTGCTGTTGATGTTTTGTTAACTTTATTAATAGTGTTGTTCAGAAACCTGTTTCTGTGTTTTGCTTTTGTACAGAAAATGTATCGAGTACCGTAAAACTTCACTGGTATTGGTACCGACTACTGAAATGTTGGTACCGTGACAACACTGATGAAGATGGTTTGGCATGTTTGTGCACACGCTCCGTTTAGACTAATCCAGATTTATTAACAATAAACGACAGTAAGAACAAATTCATGTGAACACAAACTTGTGAATGTTTCAGTTGATCTTTTCCGGTCCGTATAAGAACATTTTCACCATTATTGACCAGGAAAGAAGATGCAGATCATTAAACACGTGTGGACACAACTGTGGCGTGTTGTCACACTGTATGGGGTAAGTTGTCACAGGTTTTATGTGAACATTAGGAGGTCACTTTCCCCACATCATCACCACCAAAACACAATCTAACCCTACATTTAAACACAGGTAAACACCTGCCCCCAAGAAAGTGTGACAAGATGCCCAAACTTGACCAATAAAACCTTTGTCCCATAAGAACACATTTAACCCTCTTCTGTCGACTCGTGTCTTCATGAGGACAGTGTAATCTCATTATGTTTGCTTGTTCACTGACATTATGATTGTGAAAAGTTACTTTGGAGAGTAAAAGTCACAAAAATGGATGAATTTAAGAGTGTGTGAGACACTAAACCTCTGCTACAGAAAACCCATTTGTGCAATCAGATTGTTCAGATCAGTTTCTAGAAAAGACACAGAACAGAATCAAACTATCATAACATTCAATTTAATAAATGTGCAAATAGCACTCCGACAAAATGAACTTAACTGATCAATATTTAAATACATTTTTACTATAAAATCTCCTCCCTGCTCAGTCAATCTCCACTTTAACTTTTACTTTCTTCTTCTTGTGCTTTTGGTGATTCATATCTTTGTGTATATCGCCCCCTTCTGGGCAGGGAGGAGAATTTATAGTAAAAAAGGATCAATATTTCACCGACACCTGTCATATCACTTCTGAAGACATGGATTAAACCACTGGAGTTGTAGGAGTTACTTTTATGCTGCCTTTATGTGCTTTTTGGAGCTTCAGAGTTCTGGTCACCATTCACTTGCATTGTATGGACCTACAGAGCTGAAATATTCTTCTAAAAATCTTCATTTGTGTTCTGGTGAAGACAGAAAGTCACACACACCCATGAGGGTGAGGATGAGAGACCATTTTTTGGAGAACTGTCCCTTTAATGAATCACATGTTTGACACATAAATTAGGACAGTTCACATATGATGCTGCCGTATCACCTCACCTGATTGTGATGGACCCACCACGCGCTGGTGATCACTTTAGCGTCCCACGCGGCGCTGTAGCACACGGCCATCGTCCCGGCTTCAGTTAGCGTTCGGGGAGCGGCCTCACCTGAGGAACCAAAACAACTTCAGCACCATCATGAGCAGAACAACAGCTGTGTGTTTGAATGAAACAGTCTCACTCATAGACGACAGCTTCAGACTGACATCTGACATATAAGAATGATAAATGAATCATGAGTGTCTTCTGATCATGATAATTGTATGTGTTGAGATCATGTGATGTTCTGCACCAGACGGGTTCTTGATCACGCAGCTCGTGGCTCCGTGAAGATCCGCGTGAACATAAACGTCTCCTGAGGAAACATAGAATCACAGCAAACGATTAAGAACATAGAAACGGTTTATTCCATTAGAGCAGAATGACGTGCCGTCGGGCACACCTGCTCTCAGGTAACGTTTGACGATCAGCTCGTTCTGCTGCTGGTCTCGTCCTGCGATGAGCAAATAATTCTCTGAGCTGATGAACCACAGAAACTTCTCAAACCTGCAAATAAACAATGAGTAAGAAATGAACACAACATTTGATTGTTGAGAGCAGTGGTTCCCAACCTTATTATAATGCGTTTCCATGCCAACAAGGTATGTACTTTTTATATGTTTTTAGCAGTTTTGCAGTGCAGGGTTATGATGTTGCAGTGCGCGGTTTGGACGTTGCTGTGCGCGGCTTGGACGATGCAGTGCACGGCTATGACGTTGCAGTGCGCGGTTTGGACGATGCAGTGCGCGGCTTGGACGTTGCAGTGTGCGGCTATGACGATGCAGTGCGCGGTTTGGACGTTGCAGTGCGCGGCTTGGACGTTGCAGTGCACGGCTATGATGATGCAGTGCGCGGTTTGGACGTTACAGTGCGCGGCTATGACGATGAAGTGCGCGGCTATGACGTTGCAGTGCGCGGCTATGACGTTGCAGTGCGCGGCTATGACGATGAAGTGCGCGGCTATGACGATGAAGTGCGCGGCTATGACGTTGCAGTGCGCGGCTATGACGTTGCAGTGCGCGGCTATGACGATGCAGTGCGCGGCTATGAGGATGCAGTGTGCGGCTATGAGGATGCAGTGCGCGGCTATGAGGATGCAGTGCGCGGCTATGAGGATGCAGTGCGCGGTTTGGACGTTGCAGTGCGCGGCTGCGGCGTTGCAGTGCGCGGCTATGGTGTTGCAGTGCGCGGCTATGGCGATGCAGTGCGCGGTTTTGACGTTGCAGTGCGCGGTTTGGACGTTGCAGTGCGCGGTTTGGACGCTGCAGTGCGCGGCTATGGCGATGCAGTGCGCGGCTATGGAGTTGCAGTGCGCGGCTATGGCATTGCAGTGCGCGGTTTTGACGTTGCAGTGCGTGGCTATAATGTTGCAGATGTGTAGAGAGGCTCTGGTCGGTTGAGTGATATTTCATGAAGTTTTTGAAGAGTGTTTTTGGTCATTTTTTATGTTGAGATTTTGCTTATCATGAGTTAGACGAGAAAGCTGACATGTTGTCTTGTATTGCACATTTTATCAATCTTTGACCCCCTCAAAGTGCTTGAGGTTCCGCGCCCCCACGGTCATCCCAGGTTGGGAACCACTGGTTTAGAGGACAGACAAACAGACGGGATGTTCAGCTTTACCAGTAGATCTTCCTGGCTTTCTGAATGCTGGTGACTGTTTGAACTTCTTTCAGGGTTTGTTTGGTCTTTTTCTCAGCAGATTTAAAGGCCTGTGAGACAAAAGCACACACAGAAAGTTCATCAGATGTGCGGTTATAAAAACAGATTCTGGAGTCGTGTCTCTTTTTACCTTTTGTGCCGCCTCGACAGTTTTCTGCTCTTTTTTGGCTGCAGTTCTCTTGTTGTCGTAATATCTGAAATAATATATAAGAGATCCTCAATTTTCTCCTCCATAAACATGTTTTGCAAACATCGCATCTGATCACACATTACAGTATTCATATAAACGACTCACTTCTTTGCATTAGCGTAAGCAGAAAGATTCAGATCGACGTCCACTAGAATCGGTTTGTTCTTCTCAATCTTTCCCTTCTGTCCTTTATCTTTATTTTTATTCTTTTTTCCCTTCAAAGCGTCTGACAGCCCCACTGATGATGTCACATCCTCCTGATCGACCTCACCTTCCTCTGAGCTGACAAATGGGTTCCTGTGTAATTAATTAAAATTAAAGTGTAATTGTGTCTCTTCCAAAGTTTGGATCCAAAACCGTAATGAAACAGACATCTTTAATGTTCATGTCTCGTACTTGAGCAGCATGGTCATGTGATTGCTCTGTAGTTTGAGTTCTTTAATGGCGCAGGCGACGGGGTCACCGGCCGCTTGAGCTTCTTTTACAATCTGAGCGATCTCAGTCCAGTCCACCTGATTGGCCAGCGCGCTTTGCACCACCTGTAGCGCTCGTTCAACCATCTGAAGATTCATTTCTACCAGCTCACCCTTCAACCGGTCCACTTCCTGCAGCACAACACATCACACAATCATGTTCATGTACTGTAAAGAATCCACTTCCTTTTTTCTCTACACTAACAAACTCCTTGTGGAGTCAAATTTGTCTTGTTCACTGAGGGCCGAAAGACATTATAAGGCCGTATTCACATATACTCCATGAGCGGGGCGTGACCAGAGCATTTGTTTCAGCGCCGATATTAACAGATCACAGCCTTCACATTCAGAGCAGGAGCCGCGAGGTGAATCTTCAGCAGTGAGCAGATCGTTTCAGTGTTGTGTCTGTTTTAGCCGGGCGACTCAGTTTAGGGTTAACAACATTAATCAATCACAACCAAGTACACTGATGAACATAAACAAGTGCACCTGTCTGCCGACCGTTGTCATTGAAGCAACAATTTAAAGGAATATTCCGGGTTCAACACAAGTTCAGATCAATCAGCAGCATCTGTGGAATAATGTTGATTAATTTCGACTCGTTCCTTCTTTTCTTTAATAAAGCACAAATGTGTGTTCCAGTGAGACACTTATAATGCAAGTCAATGGGGTTTAATCTGTACACATTAAAATACTGTTTCACAAGTATAAACACAAGACATAAACAATATGTGTGTGAACATGATTTTACTGTCATTAAATCACTTAATAACCACATCTGTGTGAAGATATAGCCAAACAATATGTGTGTTTAAGTCCTGGTGAAGTGACCATCATTCGTTTGATGACAGCTAATCTATTAGTTCAATCCAATTCAATATACTTACACACAGTCCATCCGGACAGTATTCCCAGAGCTTCACTTTTAACACATGTTTTTATTTTACATACCTTATTCAAAAATGGGTTAAACAAAATTCTACAAACAATACCCCATAATGACAACAAAGGTTTGTTTGAAATTTTTGCAAATTTATCAAAAATAAAAAACAAAAAATACAACATGTACATAAGTATTCTGTTTCCACTGATCATCTTTGAGACGTTTCTACAACTTGATTGGACAACTTGATGGTTCAAAACGTCTTTGCAAAACAGAGCGTGAAATTGCGATGCTACAGCCCGGATTAGGCAAAACTGAATGGAAGCAGACAGTAGCTAATCCGGGCAGTAGCATCGCAATTTCGCGCTCTGTTTCAGAAGTATGCGAAACCTAGTTGTCATGGCAACTGAATAAACAAAACATGGCCTGCTCAATATTTACTGGTAAATGCCCTGACTATTGTAATCTATTGTGCTGTAGGTGTTTTGGGTTTAGTGTTAAAACTGAATGATATCAACATTGAACATTATTATATATTTGTTTATTAATTAGAAGATGAATCCATGTAGGGATACATGCAGTAGTCCCAACAAGCATTTTCTTATTTTAAATGAAACTGTGTTTTTTTAATTGGTAGATCTTATTGAGTTGGTCATTTAAAAGTAGATCATCACACAAAAGTGTGGACACCCCTGGTCTAGTGTTAGGGGATGGTGTTTTGTAGTTGGTAATGTCTCTCAGACCTCTCCACACTGATGCAGGGCCGTTAGCTGAAAACTTTTTTTTCAGCTTCTCAGATTTGCGAGTTGTGAGTTATAAAATGCTGTAAATGCCTCAGCATTTCTTAAACAGTTATTTATTAGCAAGGAATTGGTGTGGCATGCAGAAGCTTGGTCAGATTTGTACATTAAGTTCATGTTTTAATTTTCTGTTGTGTGTCATGCTTTCACGTCGTAAATTATAGTCTACTAACATGGTTTTGTCAGGTGATTTAATATAACAATATAAATATAGCTTTTATTATTGTTATAATTTTATTTTCCTTATAAATTTTTGGGCTGTTGGACTGGATGTAAACTCTTGATGCAGGTACACAACAGTTTGTGTCCTCTGACTGAAAGCACTCAATAATGTATGGGGGTGGGATATATGTAAATTATTGCTATTGTGATGTAAATGTGATCCTCCACATACGAAGTAGAAATTTGAATCAATTACCGCCTCTCAAAAAAAAATTTTTATATATGGCCTTTAAAGAACATAATTGCTGAAGGAACCCGGAGATCATTTATTTCCCAGTGCACCTCCGCAGCTCAGTCTCGCAGAAGCCGACGCCCCCTCATGGAGCTCCAAAAATATATCAAACAAACAACACTACAGATATGCACAACACATCTCTCCTGTTTGACCCGTGTGTACTGACATCAGAACATGTGAAGATCACACCTGAACCTGATGAAGAGCCTCCAGTCTCTGCTCGTGATCTCGTCTCACGTTCTCCAGTTTTTTTAAAGCTTGTTTCTCCTGATGGAGCGCTTTCATGTCCAACTTCTGACCCTCCATCTTAGAGAAGAACTCATCCACCGCCTGCCATCACACACACACACACACACACACACACACACGTCAAACCTCCAGCCATCATCTCCACACAGAAACGCTTTCAAGAGTACAAACCTTATTAAAAGACTCAAACTCCACATGAGGACTTTTTACATGTTGGCAAAAGAGAAACGGATGAAACTCTTCATACCTGTTCAACAGAAGAGAGTTTTATTCCTGCACAACAACATGATAAAACATGAAAGAAGTGAAAGCAGAGATCAGATCATCATACGTGAGCAGTTCTTCATCAGGTCGATCCGCACACATGCTCGGCTTCTTCTCACTCTTCTGTACGATGAAGCCCTTAAAGTGAACAGACGGAAATGAAGCTTCATCCAGACAACAGGAAATACATCAGTGTTCTTTATTCCTAACAGAGGAAACACCTTTCCACAGAAGTTTGCCGTCTTCTCCATGTAATCTTCAGCCATCTGTAAAGCCTCCAGGATTTTAGGACCCGCTGCAGAGAACGGAAAGATCTTTCCGTGAGGAATGTTGCGTAGGAGATCATAATAACTCTTAACTTTATAGATAAATAACTGCAATGAGCTGATTTTACCCAGAGAAACATCAAACTGACTGTCTGTTTTCATGAGTCCGGGCAGTCCGAGCGCCATGAGACAGTGTTCGATGAGAGGACCGCCATACGCTGCACAAACACAACAATATATGAAGATATATATATATATATATTATAGCTGGAAAATATAAAAAATGATGTTTATGACACGTGACATACGGAGGTGAGGATTGAGAATCCTTTTCACTTGCTCTCCATTCGGAGCGCTCGACAAGATCTGTGTGAGTCTGAGGAGACACAAATGAGAAGATTCAGTCTGACTGTAATAAACAGTGTAACAGGAGTTATTACACTCCAGCGGCGACACGCGGCGCATGTGGCAGGGCATCCAGGCCATCACCAACTACAGGACAACATCAGTTGCCTGTGACAAAGATGCCTCCCTTCCAGATGCGCTGAACGACTTCTACGCTCGGTTTGAAGTGCAGAACGACGTGATGGCGAGGAAGTCCACCCCTCCTCCCAACGACCAGGTGCTCCGTCTTACCACGGTGGATGTGAGGAAAACTCACGGAAGGCTGCTGGACCAGACAACATTCCTGGCAGAGTGCTCAGAGGATGTGCAGACCAGCTAGCAGATGTTCTTACCGACATCTTCAACATCTCTCTGAGCAGCGCCGTCGTTCCAACGTGCTTCAAGGCCACCACCATCATCCCCATGCCAAAGAAGTCTTCAGTGTCCTGCCTCAACGACTACCGTCCCGTCGCACTTACACCCATCATCATGAAGTGCTTCGAGAGGCTCGTCATGAGGCACATTAAGACCCAGCTGCCCCCTCACTAGACCCACTGCAGTTCACGTATCGTTCAAACCGTTCAACGGATGACGCCATCACCACCACCCTCCATCTGGCCCTCACCCACCTAGACAATAAGGACTCATACGTTCGAATGCTGTTCATAGATTTCAGCTCAGCATTCAACACAATCATTCCTCAGCACCTGATTGGAAAGCTGAACCTGCTGGGCCTGGACACCTCCCTCTGCAACTGGATCCTGGACTTCCTGACTGGGAGACCTCAGTCAGTCCGGATCGGGAACAGCATCTTCACCACCACCACACTGAGCACTGGGGCCCCCAGGGCTGTGTGCTCAGTCCACTGCTGTTCACTCTGCTGACTCACGACTGTGCAGCAATGCACAGCTCGAATCACATCATCAAGTTCGCCGATGACACGACCGTGGTGGGTCTCATCAGCAAGAACAACGAGTCAGCATACAGAGAGGAGGTGCAGCGGCTGACTGAACTGGTGTAGAGCCAACAACCTGTCCCTGAATGTCGACAAAACAAAAGAGATGGTTGTTGACTTTAGGAGAGCACAAGGTGAACACACTCCGCTGAACATCGACAGCTCCTCTGTGGAGATCGTCAAGAGCACCAAATTCCTTGGTGTTCACTTGGCGGAGAACCTCACCTGGTCCCTCAACACCAGCTCTATCACCAAGAAAGCCCAGCAGCGTCTCTACTTTCTTCGAAGGCTGAGGAAAGCACATCTCCCAACCCCCATCCTCACTACATTCTATAGAGGGACTATTGAGAGCATCCTGAGCAGCTGCATCACTGCCTGGTTTGGGACTTGCACCGTTTCGGAGCGCAAAGCCCTGCAGAGGATAGGGAGGACAGCTGAGAAGATCATCGGGGTCTCTTTTCCCTCCATCAAAGACAATTACACAAAACACTGACCCATCCGCAAAGCCACCAGCATTGTGGACGACCCCACACACCCCTCACACAAACTCTTTATCCTCCTGCCGTCTGGCAAGAGGTACCGAAGCATTCGGGCCCTCACGGCCAGACTGTGTAACAGCTTCTTCCCCAAGCCATCAGACTCCTCAATACTCAGAGACTGGTTTGACACACACACACACACATGCAGTTCACACATACACACTACTGTCACTGTTATAAGCTGTACTGCTACCTACTATAGAACATGCTATGAGATAGAACATTATCTCATAGTATGTTATGTTTACATTTTTAGAAACTGTCATCTTTTGCACTACTGTGTACTGGTCGGCACTGCACTGTCTCTCACTGTGTCTCACTGTCTCTCACTGTCTCTCACTGTGTCTCACTGTATCTCTCACTCTCTCTCACTGTCTCTCACTGTATCTCTCACTCTCTCTCACTGTGTCTCACTGTCTCTCACTGTGTCTCACTGTCTCTCACTCTCTCTCTCACTGTGTCTCTCACTCTCTCTCTCACTGTGTCTCTCACTCTCTCTCACTGTGTCTCACTGTCTCTCACTGTGTCTCACTGTCTCTCTCTCTCTCACTGTGTCTCTCACTCTCTCTCACTGTGTCTCTCACTCTCTCTCACTGTGTCTCACTGTCTCTCACTGTGTCTCACTGTCTCTCACTCTCTCTCTCACTGTGTCTCTCACTCTCTCTCACTGTGTCTCACTGTCTCTCACTGTGTCTCACTGTGTCTCACTGTCTCTCACTGTGTCTCACTGTCTCTCACTGTGTCTCACTGTCTCTCACTGTGTCTCACTGTCTCTCACTGTGTCTCACTGTCTCTCACTCTCTCTCTCACTGTGTCTCTCACTCTCTCTCACTGTCTCTCACTGTGTCTCACTGTCCCTCACTGTCTCACTCTCACTGTGTCTCTCACTCTCTCTCACTGTGTCTCTCACTGTCTCTCACTCTCTCTCTCACTGTCTCTCACTCTCTCTCACTGTGTCTCACTGTCTCTTACTGTGTCTCACTGTCTCTCACTGTCTCACTCTCACTGTGTCTCTCACTCTCACTCTCTCTCACTGTGTCTCTCTCACTGTGTCTCACTGTGTCTATTGTCCTGTTCATTGTCAGTCATTTGTTGTACTGTCTCTGTACTTTTTGCACATGTTTGCATGTGCACTTTATATAGGTATATATAGGTAGTTTATATAGGTATGTTATTTAGTCTGTGTAGTCTCATGTGGTTCTGTGTTTGTCCTATGTTGTTTTTATGTAGCACCATGGTCCTGGAGGAACATTGTCTCGTTTTGCTGTGTACTGTACTAACTGTATATGGTTGAAACGACAATAAAAACCACTTGACTCATATATGTACCTGTCCAGACTGATGAGCGGTTCTGCTGGTCTGGCGTTCTCCACAGGATATCTCTCTCTCACGGCGATCTTCACGTCTTCAGCTTCACCTTCAGCCGTGCGGAAACGCAGCAGATTCAAGATGAGGAACTCGTGATCAGTCAGAATTATGTTCCCCTGAAAAACAACCATTAACTGATTCATGACACTTTTATAAACACAATATGAACTATTGCACAATAATATGAACAATTTCTCACAAAGTCATTGTGGATGATACTGTCAGTGAATGTGTGTTGATGGATCTGTATGTTCAGATGTTTATAACATGTTAATAACAGTGTTGTGATGAAGTTCTCACACGGTCATAAAGCTCCAGAATCAGATGATACGCCGCCTCCTCTGATCCGAACTGGATGTCGATGATTCGGTCGACACCGAGCTGCTTCACATGAACCAGACGCCTGGACTTCAGGTGTTTTCGACACTGACACATTCAACACAATCACTCAGTAAAATTATAATGACATTTATGAACTTATAATATAATAATGAATCTTTACTTTCATGGCAAATCCAGATGGCATGATGTTTTTCGGCCAATCAAACTCAGTGCGGTGAATCCTGATGCCAGACTCGATCAATAACACGGATTTAGTGTCCGGCCTGAAGAAACATTCACACATTATATCTGACACAGTGTGTGTGTGTGTGTGTGTGTGTGTGTGTGTATGACTGTGTAATTGTTTGTGTGTGTGTAATTGTGTATGTGTGTCACTCACTTCTGCAGTCTTATCAAGTATGTTTTATTATCAATGTCATAGATGTTGTTCACCCGCATCCCGACACAGCTGCACAAATAAATCACACAATCATCATGAAACATATTAATAGTGATTAATAACGGCGGTATATTAGCATGAGTGACGTCAGTAAACCTGATCAGATCCAACGACACATCAATAAGGTTAAACTTGTTACTAAAAGGAAATATTAAAGATTATTGTTCTTACTTGGCGTTGATTTCAGCAATCACCGCTCTGATATCCACCGTATTAAACCTGCCCTTCATGATTACTGATTATTGATTAATGTATATTATAAACTCTGATTTCAGACATCTAACACGCGTGATGTCTCTACGCAGACTGAGTGCGCATGCGCGTCTGTGCGTTACGGAAGCCCGTTTGTGTTTTATTCCGAAGCGATCAGTAAATAAAATAATAATAATGAAACAAAACGCGCTTTAATGGATTCATGATCTAACGATAATAATAATCAATACATTTATAAATGCGAGGTGTTGCGACAGCTGGATTAAGAATGTCCTGTGATATGTGTTCATTAAATGGACATTTGTTCTGCTGTAATTCGACATTCTAAACGCTTTGAAATGAAAAACTAAATTCAGTGTAAATGTGTATAAATGAGACGCGTCAGACTGAATCAGCGATGGAGCGCCGGAATCACCTTATACACAGAGGTGAGAATCATCGATTCATATCGAATAATATCGTTCGGTGGGAGGGGTCATGTGCATGGTGACCTCGGGCTGCAGGTCAGAGTTCAGGCGCGCTCCGTTGTCATGGTGACCGCGTGTCTCGCGCTGAAGCTGCATTAGAATGAATGTTTGTGTAATGAACACATTAATTAAATGTCGCCTTCGTTTATTCGACATATAATTTAAGCGTCCATTGTGTGTGTGATGCGGAATGAACAGTACGTCAAATCGATAGAAACATTCACTCTTTTAATGTCATATACTTCATCTGTGTGTGTTTGATTTACAGATTACAGAATCATCAAGAAGATCGGAGAAGGAACGTTCTCTGTGGTGATGAAGGTCCAGAGCTTGAAGGACAGTAAACATTACGCCTGTAAAACCATGAAACAGACCATCAAGAGGTATGACGTCATCTCAGCCTGCCCATGACACTGAGGTCACATGTTTAACCCCTTCATATGCTTCACTCGATCAGTAATATGTGACTTGTTGTCAGTGTGGATCAGGCTCATAATCTGAGAGAAGTTCAAGCCATGAAGAGGTTGAGTCCACATCCAAACATCCTGCTGCTTCATGAACTCATTTAGTGAGTATTGATCACCGCTGCAGTATGAGTCCCAATATCTGCAGATGATTGACAGATCCAGCTGATCACACTGTTGTTTTACAGCGACCGTGACACTGGAACTCTGTCATTGATCTGTGAACTCATGGAGATGAACATCTACGAGTTCATTAAAGGTGCCGTATGTTTATTTCACTGACATCATTGTGAGGTTTAGGATTTATAATGTGTCATGAATTATGATGTTCACCTGCAGGGCGGCAGAACCCGTTACCGGAGAGTAAAGTCAAACACTACATGTATCAGCTGTGCCGGTCTCTGGATCACATGCACAGGTGACTGTAGTGTACACTTCACACCCTCAGTAGTGTGCATCATGTATGACTGTAGTGTACACTTCACACCCTCAGTAGTGTGCATCATGTGTGACTGTAGTGTACACTTCACACCCTCAGTAGTGTGCATCATGTGTGACTGGAGTGTACACTTCACACCCTCAGTAGTGTGCATCATGTGTGACTGTAGTGTACACTTCACACCCTCAGTAGTGTGCATCATGTGTGACTGTAGTGTACACTTCACACCCTCAGTAGTGTGCATCATGTGTGACTGTAGTGTACACTTCACACCCTCAGTAGTGTGCATCATGTGTGACTGTAGTGTACACTTCACACCCTCAGTAGTGTGCATCATGTGTGACTGTAGTGTACACTTCACACCCTCAGTAGTGTGCATCATGTGTGACTGGAGTGTACACTTCACACCCTCAGTAGTGTGCATCATGTGTGACTGTAGTGTACACTTCACACCCTCAGTAGTGTGCATCATGTGTGACTGGAGTGTACACTTCACACCCTCAGTAGTGTGCATCATGTGTGACTGTAGTGTACACTTCACACCCTCAGTAGTGTGCATCATGTGTGACTGGAGTGTAACTGTTGATCTCTGTTGCAGTAATGGAATATTCCACAGAGACGTGAAGCCTGAGAATATCTTGATCAAAGTAAGTGAAATGACATGACTCCAAACTGTGGTGAAGAGCTTTTAAACGTGTCAATAGCGTGTCTGTTCCTCACAGGATGACGTGTTGAAGCTGGCAGACTTCGGTTCCTGCAGGAGCATCTACTCCAAACCTCCACACACCGAATACATCTCCACACGCTGGTACCGCTGCCCGAGTGTTTGCTGACAGACGGCCATTACTCTCAGAAGATGGACATGTGGAGTGCTGGATGTGTCTTCTTTGAGATCTTCAGGTGAATGATCATGTGTCATGTGTTTGTTGTTGTCATCATCCTGTTCTGATTGGTCGTTCCAATGTCTTCTAGTTTGACTCCTCTGTTTCCTGGACGGAACGAGTTGGACCAGGTCAACAAAATCCACGATGTTCTCGGCGCTCCAGACGGTGCACTGCTGCAGAAGTTCAAACGGTAAGTTTATATTAAAAACAAGATATGAATAATTCTTCTATAACTACACAAGACAGGAGAGAAGCGCTTCATCTTGGGATGTCTGTGTCTGTTGAAGGTCTTGTACCACACACTTTGATTTCCCTCCTCGTAAAGGCTGCGGGATTTCTCCGCTCATTCCTCATTGCTCTGCAGTCAGTCTGTCTCTGCTGCACCAGATGTTGACCTATGACCCCGACGAACGCATCAGCGCGCGCACGGCACTGCAACACTCCTGCTTCAGAGAACTGCGGTGAGCTGCGACTGACAACCATCTTGACTGTTTCATACTTCTGATCTGTCTCTGAAACAGGAACATTTATGAATGTTGTCTACAGCGGTGCCAGAGATGAAGGGTTCATGTTGTCTCTGTTGAACAGTAATTGGCATAGTAACACCCATCCCGGTTTGAAAACACCCATTTTGTTTTGCAGAGACACAAGTATAAAGATTTCTCTTGCTTGAACACAAGATATAAACATGTTCATCTGTTCCTGCAGTTTAGTCACACATGACCTCTCTCGACCTCAAACACAATCCCTCTGTCACAAACACCCCCACAGAGGAAGTCTTGCATCGTTTACGCTCGTTCTTTCTCGTGTTCTCTCGTAGGATGGCCGAGAGAAAAGCAGTGAGTCTGCGTAAGGTGATCGGGACGGTAGAGGGAGAATCGAGCAGGACGCCCGCATCTGTGGATCAGCTGTTGCGAATGGGACGACATGGCAGAAGACAGGTGACGTACCCGATTGGCTGATTAACTGAAGCACTAACTTCACCGAGTGTCCTTCCAGAATCTACTGTCAGTCATATTCCTGACAGAACATTCCGGTTCAGTTCAAGTTAAGCTCAACCAGCAGCATTTGTGTCATAATATTGATTAATTTGGATGCGTCCCATCACAAATGTGTGTTCCAGTGAGACACTTATAATGCAAGTCAATGGGGTTTAATCTGTACACAGTATTTTAATGTTTCACAAGTAGAAACACAAGACATAAACAATATGTGTGTGAACATGATTTTACTGTCATTAAATCACTCACTGACACATCTGTGGAGAGAGAGACAATGTTACAACTTCATTACCATGACGACATAATGTCAACAAACACTACAAATATATAATAACTGTAAATATGATCATTTAAACAACTTTTTTGTTTTCAAATTTGAAAAATTCTAATTTTAAGTGCTTTTATTAAATTATAAGCGTCACATTTCTGCCTTTAAACCCTGTAATAATTGCCCCCATTGACTTCCATTATAAGTCTCACTGGAACACACATTTGTATCTTTTTTATTAAAGAAAAGAGTCGAAATGAATTTTTTTGCTAATCAACATTATTCCACAAATGCTGCTGATTGACCTGAACTTGTGTTGAACCCGGAATATTCCTTTAAGGGAAAGTACACAACATCACACCATTAATTGAGCCAATATTGTTATAGCAGAATGTTTATATATATATGGTGGATATATATTCATCACCATTATATCAGCCACTCAGCTCTCTCGATATCAGTATCAGACATTATAAACACATATCGGTCCAACACTTCTCTTAATGCATTTCATCTTTAAACCGGTTCAGATTTGTTTAGTGTTATTGATGGACTTCCTCTTTGCAGCATCTCAAACTCACAGGCGACCCTCTCAGCAGACGCCATCATTACCCTTTAGAGCTCCCGAAACTCAACGTTGTGGTCCCGACTCCAAAAACCCTCCATCCAGTGTCCACCTTCCCAACTCGGAGCATTTCACACCGCGGCTCTCTTCCTGCCATCTCCAAAAAGTGCCACTCGCGTGTGACTAAAGTAAACACTTCAGATGTTCACATGTGATTATGAAGAGAGTTTTAACAGTTGTTAGTGAAATATCTGTGAATCTCTTCTCTTTGTTTCATGATCTGAAAAGCCCAAAGAAGAGACGCATCGACTGAAGAGTTACTGCTTGCCGCCGCTACAGCACAATCAAGAGCGTTACTGAACACAACCGATGATGAAGTATTATTGCCACTTAAGGCCTTCGACCTACAGTTTTCTATTTGCTCACTTCAATTAAAAAGGTTTATTTTGTTCCTGCACTTTTTATGTCATGTAATATTAATCCTTGAGCGCGCACACACACACACACACACACACACACACACACACACACACGCTGTTTCAGACCAATAAAACTCATATTTATATGGGTTAGTGGCAGATCAATGCAAACTATTATTACATCCCCATACAGATATTGATTACATCATTGCACTTGTTTTGTTTCAGAAACTAATTAGAAAGAAATGTAAATAAAGCAGCAGACATTATAAGTTGAATTCAGAAAACTGAATCCCTCTTAACAACTCTGATTAATCCGCGCAGCTCCGACACGTGTCGTTCGTTTCCGTCAACGGCACGTGTCGTTTGTGCCAATCATTTCTGTCAATGACACATGCCAATCGTTTATGTCAGCGACACGTGTCGTTTGTGCCAATCATTTCTGTCAATGACACATGCCAATCGTTTCTGTCAGCGACACGTGTCGTTTGTGCCAATCGTTTCTGTCAGCGACACGTGTCGTTTGTGCCAATCGTTTCTGTCAGCGACACGTGTCGTTTGTGCCAATCGTTTCGGTCAGCGACACGTGCCAATCGTTTCTGTCAGCGACACGTGCCAATCGTTTCTGTCAGCGACACGTGCCAATCGTTTCAGTCAGCGACACGTGCCAATCGTTTCAGTCAGCGGCACGTGCCAATCGTTTCGGTCAGAACGGCACGTGCCAATCGTTTGTCAATGACACGTGCCAATAGTTTCTGTCAGCGACACGTGTCGTTCGTGCCAGTCGTTTCAGTCAGCGACACGTGCCAATCGTTTCTGTCAACGACACGTGTCGTTTGTGCCAATAGTTTCTGTCAACAACAATTGCCAATCATTTCAGTCAGCGACACACACGTCAGTGTCGTTCGTGCCAATCGTGTCGTTCGTGCCAATCGTTTCTGTCAGCGACACGTGCCAATCGTTTCTGTCAGCGGCACGTGTCGTTTCTGTCAGCGGCACGTGCCAATCGTTTCTGTCAGCGACACGTGCCAATCGTTTCTGTCAGCGGCATGTGACGTTCGTGCCAATTGTTTCTGTCAGCTCTTTGTCGTTGGTGCATATTGAATATTTCAAGAGATTGTACATTGACTGTTATTGGTTAAATAAAGAGTTAATTTGCTTTTAATGCAAATCACCATGTTTTTACAACATATTGTTGTATTCATCATAAATTGGTATTTGCTTTAATGATTTCGTACTGTAACGGTCACTTCCGTTTACTGATTCACAGAACAATTAAATCTAAACAGATATTTAATTATTGCTTTGTATTTTACAGTAAGAATGCAACCAAACACATTACAGATATTATTTACCAGCAAAACTCAAACAACAAGCTCTTTGTTGTGATGGAAATATGAAATAAAAATATGATTTTGTTTTTTAAAGCAAGGAATGTTGGTTTACCCAGCCTGAGGTTGATTTGTGTCCAAACAAACATGTTTATTTAACTATCCTGAACCATCAAATAATGTTTCAACCCAGTAGAGGTTCGGTCCGGTCAGGTCCAGTGAATTAAACATCATCTAACACAACACACACAACACAGAACATCCATAGACTTGTTTTTAATGAAGATGTGAAATGTTGAGCACATGGATCAGAAACATGAGCACATGGTCGCCTCTCCCGGTTAGTGTAAATTATGAACAATGATTGAACATTATAACGTTTAATAGTGTCACACTGTAAGATCCTACAGATCCACATTCAACGGAGTTTCTAATGGGCATTTCTGAAGCGTTGCCTAGAATAACTTCAATCTCTTTCATAACTAGTGTTTTCTATGTCATGTAAACTTTTCGTCATACATGTGATTAGCAGCGTGAGACGCTCTGATGTCACGTGACCACGTTTGTGGACCAACAGTTAATCAAGCGTTTCAGCTCCGTCCAGCCATACATTAATCTCCTTATCAAAATACACATGAATTCTGTGCAAGAGACAGGAAGAAAAACAGAAACCTGCATATTTGAGATTATTTTTAATATTATTAATTAGTTTTTCTGCTTTAGAAATATCACTATTTCGTGTAATGATGACAAAACGTCCTCTAGAGTACTGATCATTTGCTTTTGTCCCATTAAATCACTGATTTACAATATTATACATATAATACAAAGCAGATTTTATCTGAAACAATATTAAAATAAATGCTCAATAGATACAAAGTTTTAATCTTAGTTCTCCGTTATACCAGTCCGTGAGTCCTCGACACAAATGTAAAGCCATTCTCTTCTAATAAACATTTAAGTGCAAACTAATTTTCTTTTAAAAACTATGATTGCAGCATCCAGCCTTTCAGATTCCCATTTCAAGAGAAGATTAAAGCCAAGAGCATCAAGGCCTTCCCCGAACCTTTCTTTTTATCCTTTATCACATTTACAAATCATCAGTGCACTTTTCAACATCAGGGCTGGAATCTGTTCCGTATGAAAGATGAAAATAAACTTTATTAAAATGGGATCGGGATGGAAGCGAGTCTCGGGTTCGTCCACTAGGTCTCGCGGTGTAGCGAGTTCAAGACAGACTCGTATTCCACCCTTGATTAAACAATTTCCCACACCTTCACCAAGCTTCAAATACACAAAAATCATAAAGTGAGAGTGAAAACAACAACAAAATGCAAATAAATACTTGGGAAAAGAGGGAAAAACTAAAGAAACTGCACTTTCCACTGATGCACACGGGCCACCGGCGAGGAACATCTTGAGCGGATTAAGAAGTGAAATCCATGAAGAGCAGGAATATTGTGGCTATACCACAGTTCCGCTCGGAGAGTTGGCTTGATTTTGTGATGACAATAAACCCTGGAAAAAAGAGAAAGTTTCTGAGAAGTCATAAATGGCATGTCTATACTGACACGCATGCAGCATTATAACACAATGATCTCCTTTTCCTCCAATGCAGGAACATTTCATTAATGAAGAGAATGAAACATGATCACTCAACACTGAATCATTGAAACACGTTTATATGATGAAATCTGAGATGCTCTGATACTGAATCACACATGTAAAAGGACACCTGCCTCTGTGTGACATGTTTATTGTGTACGTGTTAACATACATACCTAACCCTAGTTATCTGCCCTGCTGTCTACATAGGGAACATCCGGAGATGACAGCGCTCCAACTTACAACCGCTTCCAATACAGCAAATTCAATCATACTTACATAAGCTTAAACATATTGTAGGTTGCATGTTAACCGTCTACACTATAAGCGAGCTGCGCGACATATAACGAATCCAAAATATTCCTAAATTATGACTATGTTCTAAAGCTTGTTTTCATGAGTCAAGTGATGTTTCTTCAGCATGTAACAGAGATGAAACAAAGTGTTTGTGCTTCAGACTGTTTCAAGCTTCAGTTGTTTTTATGATTGGACTATTGACTATGGAGAGTGTTATTGACCTTCTCTGATTGGTCAATGCGGTTTCACCGCTCAACAGATATGTCAGGAATTAGTGAGAATACTCGACCTTTGACACAACAGCAGAACACTTATCTGGAGTGATGTAATCGTCCGGTTTAATGACTAGTTAAATTACATTAAATGTAATTGTAATCTCAATTACATCTTTGAATGTGTCGCCTTATCAATACGAGATATCTTAGAAAGTATCTGAGGAATTCTAGCAGATTTAAGGCTGGGCAATATCGCAAAAAAACCAAATCTTGACCCTAACCCAAGTACTCCACTAAAAAGTAACTTCAACATGACTGAAATTACATGTTCTTTATTAGAATGCAACCTCGTTAAAGAACTCAAGATTCATTACAGAAAACAAACTGCGACATGCAGGAAGATGTCAACATGGTGTAAATGTAAAAAAAATGTCTTTATTTAAAATAAACCAGATGTTCAGAAATAAAAGCATAACATAAAAACTGCAAATAATTTATTTTAATTAAACCAACTCTTTCTAAAAAGTTATCTAGAAATCAATATACAGAAATCATTAAGTTTATCTAGAAAGTGCTCACTGTAAATCAAACAATTAGTATGTATAATCATAAACCTTAGCAGATAGTTTAGATATCAGAAAATAAAAATAAAAAATTCCCAGTTTAGAACAGGAAATAAACTTGCGTTACATGCGTGAATAAATGGACATGTAAAAAGGTAAAAAACTAAACGCTGTTAGGTTAGGTCATTAATTCTGCACAACCGATTTAATAAAGACTGAAATCACGAAATGGCCGCAAGCAATTACTAAACATTAAAAGACTGCGTTTGAAAATCGAACTGTGTATTTACTACAGTCAGTGAGCACGCGGCGCCCTCTAACGGTTGGGTTCTCAAATGTTGGCTATATATGCAGTACACTTGAAACACCTCGCGTAAAGCAATAATTAGCGATCTCTGAATCCTCATGGTAAAAGAACTAGCTGTGGAGGCAACATCAAGCCAAATGCTTTGAACATTTTTCTCTTCCTTATTCCATTACAAGCAAAACCTAGATTCAAAAATATTAAATAAAATATTGTTTAAATGTCAATTTGAATTAATCAACAAAATTGAAGAATAAAAACAAAATATTGCCCAGCCCCAAGTGCAATCTACTAGAATTTTCTCTCTCTCTGTGTGTAATATCAGTGTTATATAGCTTCTTCACGTCAAATCTGAATACATCAATACAAGAGAAAAGTCTCAAATCAAACTACGTCAATGTGGGATGCATTCAGCGGGAAGGGGAACGTGCGATTCAAACAGAACTTACCACTTTGCCGGGTCTCGCCCATGTGCAAATAAATCCTTCTTGACAAGCGGTAACGATACAGTCTTCTAGAAAGATGAGAACTGTGAGTCTCTCGTGTGCAATCTTTTTACAGATGAGCGGTTCGAGCAAGGGCACGTCCTCCATACGAGGGCACAGCTGCGTGCCCAGGGTCTTGGCGGGGTCCGTTTTGGTTTTGGTGAGCAGGTTAAGTTTATCGCTGCTTTTGCTGCTTATGTGACCCATACTGTGATTGCGCTTGTGGTCTTTTTCGGGATGCCGATCTTTGCGGTCGTGCAGCGAGAGCGTGGCGAACTTGCTCACGCCGGTGGCGATGGGGTTATCCGAGACGGCGCTCTTGCTGTTGCCGGCGGCTGAATGTGGAAGGCTGTTGGAGCGTGGCAGCGTCGCTGGGAGCGAGTTGCCCGGCGTGTTTGAGCCGCTGTTGTTACTGCCATTGGCGCTCGGGTTGTTGGTCATCGTTGACACCGTGCCACCACTGCTTCCTGTGGCAGGCGGGCTGGTGGCGTTCATCACGTTAGTGTGCGTCCTCGTCCGGGAGAGGGGAAGGTGAGGGAAGAGGATGTCCTCCGTGAGGTCCCATAGGCAAAGCTGAGTGTCCTGCCCCACCGAGCCGAAGCGGTACGTGACACTCACTGGCCTGCTGTCCGTCGAGTTGCGTTTGGAGAGGCGTGACTGCGTGCTGTTAGCCCGGTCGCGGCCAAAGTGGATCTGATCTTGGAAGTCCTCGTCGCTGCCGCTGAACTCCATGGGGTCACTCTCCTCCACGCTAGTTGTGTAGTGATCGAACGCCACAACGCTAACCCAAGACTTGTGTCCATGTCCACGCGCGATCACTCGACAGTCCACGAATGACCACACGGTCACTAAATCGTCCTCACCGCCTGCTACGATGTACTTGCCGTCCGGGCTCCAACACACACAAAGAAGCCCGCCGAAGTAACTTTTCATGGTCCCGTGCAGTTCGACCGCATCAAAGTTAAAGACCCGCAGGAAACCGTCCTGACTCACACAGGCCAGGAACTTCCCATCGGGAGAGAAGGCAAACTCGTTCAGCGCTCCCTCCCCGACCATCCACTTGAGCAGGGGGTTGCGTGTGGACTTGCTCTTGCAGGTGTGAACAGCGTAGTTGTTGCCCTGCTTGAGCAGCTGGTAATGAGCGCTGTGGTGCCGCACGTGTGCTCCACGTTATACAGGTACATGTTTCCACTGGAATGAGCGACTAGGAAGAGACTCTCGGAGCCCGGCACCCACTTCACACACGTTACTCTGGATTTATCTATAAGTCTCTGAGTGTTGAAGAAGATGAACGGGAGAAAAGCAAAAGAGATCTGTTACGATATGTAGACAATGCCTCCAACATCTAATACAATGATTTACAATCAACAATATGTAATAATGGCAGCACTTACTTCTTCATTAAAGAGTTTGCTCGTCTCTTTCTTGATGGGGTCGATGAGCTGGACCTGCCCGGCTGAGAAACCCACCAGCAGCGAGACGCTCTCGGCCGTGGCGGTGAGATGGTTGAAGTCATGACACGTGGGCTGCGTTCCCTTATATATTCTCTTGTCTATCGGCTTACTCAAGTCAGCAGCCTGTGGCCACAAACACAGAACTCAAGACTTTAATACCAGCAACACCTCAAAACAACCATTTAAACTTAACCTAACCCTATTTCTAGTCAATGTCATACTGTATGAGCAGCGCAGCAGAACCGACACATACAGAACAACATTTGAGAACTTGATCATGTTTCTGTTACAGGAAGACTCTCACACCAGACGCCATTCACAAATTCTACAGACAAGCTGATGAATAAAAAGGACATGAATCGGTGGCTCGTATTTAGTGTGTTTTAACTGTGGATCTAAACATGATACATCAATGAAACATATGTAACAGTCTAAACCTAAAATTAAACACTATTATTAAAACTGTAGATTATCAATACAAACAGACCTTGTCAATTTCGATTTATTGATCCTTGATTTACCTTCGCTTGAGCCCTAAAGTTCAGTATAAAGAGTCTAAGGGTGTGTTCACACTTGGCAGGTTTGCTCAAATTGTTCTGTTAGTGCGGTTCATTTGAACAAATGTGAACGCTGCCATCCGAACCTGGTGCGCACCAATCAAGCGGACCCCCCCGTGAATAGGGGGTCTCGGTCCTCTTCCAAACGAACTCTGGTGCGGTTCGACTGATATATGAACGCAGCATGGACCAAAGATGTCTAAACGGACCAATAACAGGACGGACAAGATACAACCCTATAAATCATGTGATTTGATCACATAGAAAGAGCCGTAAGAGCGGTGTACGCAAAACTAAATGAGCAGAGGGCAAACATGGAGCCATGAGGTGGTCAAGTTCCTTATTAACATTTGTCCGACGAGCATATTTACAGTATACATATTTACAGTATACATGTTTACAGTATACTACAGTAAACAAATGCACAAAAATGCTCAAATGTACAAAATGTTCAGTGATGGAGGGAAAGTGGCTCCAACGAGCACATTTATCCAGCAGACAGCATTGTTTTGGATATTCAGTATGTTCTGTCACAAAATATACATAATAAAAGCTGTCCAATAATGTCGTGACCTTATCCTGATGCCTTTTGTTTTGTATCTTTAGGTTCGGTGTTATAAATGCCAGTGTGAATGCTAAACGAACCAGGACAAAATATAGCACACCCATATAGTGAACCAGAACACAGTTTTAAGTGAACCAAACCCAGTTCAGTTTAAGTGAACCAGAAAGGGAACCAGCTGCAAATGTTCCCGGTGCTTTTGGCGTTCACAATGTAAGTGGACTTAAAACAGGACCTAGACTCTTTTATGGTCCTCTTCACATTATTGTGATCTCTGACCCCTTGTTGATCACCACAGCTCCTTAATACCCCTTTGCAGCGGTCACGATTATGACATTTGGCTGACAATAATTTTTCATAAATAACTGTATTTATCATGAATAAGTGATTGTTATACAAATTGTCATACTTCTTAAAGTTCACGTATGTTTATTACAGATAGACCTACACCTTAAGAAGTAATTTATTGGGGGTCTGGGTATCTCAGCGAGTATTGACGCTGACTATCACACCTGGAGTCGCGAGTTTGAATCCAGGGTGTGCTGAGTGACTCCAGCCAGGTCTCCTTAGCAACCAAATTGGGCCAGTTGATAGGGAGGGTAGAGTCACATGGGGTAACCTCCTCGTGGTCGCTATAATGTGGTTCTCGCTCTCGGTGGGGCGTGTGGTGAGTGACTCCAGTCAGGTCTCCTTAGCAACCAATTTGACCCGGTTGCTAGGGAGGGTAGAGTCACATGGGGTAACCTCCTCGTGGTCGCTATAATGTGGTTCTCACTCTCAGTGGGGCGTGTGGTGAGTGACTCCAGCCAGGTCTCCTTAGCAACCAAATTGGGCCAGTTGCTAGGGAGGGTAGAGTCACATGGGGTAACCTCCTCGTGGTCGCTATAATGTGGTTCTCGCTCTCGGTGGGGCGTGTGGTGAGTGACTCCAGTCAGGTCTCCTTAGCAACCAATTTGACCCGGTTGCTAGGGAGGGTAGAGTCACATGGGGTAACCTCCTCGTGGTCGCTATAATGTGGTTCTCGCTCTCGGTGGGGCGTGTGGTGAGTGACTCCAGTCAGGTCTCCTTAGCAACCAAATTGTCCCGGTTGCTAGGGAGGGTAGAGTCACATGGGGTAACCTCCTCATGGTCACTATAATGTGGTTCTCGCTCTCGGTGGGGTGTGTGGTGAGTTGTGCGTGGAAACCGGAGATTCGTCCTCCACCACCCTGAATGAGGCGAGTCACTACGCCACCACAAGGACTTAGAGCGCATTGGGAATTGGGCGTTCTGAATTGGGGAGAAAAAGGCGGGGAAAAAATCTAAAATAATAATAATTTAAACAAAAGTAACTTACTTACGCTTAACTTGAAATCATATAATAAAATAGAGTTATATGATTACTTTTAAGGCTTTAAAGTATATTGAAGTTTTCAGTAAACATTATTGCACAGGGATGGAATTACATAAATATTGTGTGTTATAGAGGTCGACTGATATATTGCCGATTAATCGGCACCGATAACGTGTCTGGAACTATCAGTTATCAGCAAAAATCCACACCGATAGTTTTCCCCATTGCGCCCGGTGCTGGAGTGGCTGGGACGGGTCCGCTGTCATTGTACAGTATGAGAGCGTCCTCTAGAGGCGAAATAAAACACTTCACTGATGGTGCTGTTTGTTTGTTAGAGGGTTAGCGTTAGGCTAACCCACGTGAGACTACATGGAGGAACAGATACAGATTTAAAACATCAACAACTAAAAGGTATGTATACAGTACACAACACATCAGATCATTATAAAGTAATTAATATGTTGACTAGATGCTGCATTAGTGGAGAACAGCAGTATGTTTGCCGACAAGGCTGAGAGGATGCTAACATTAATGCTAACTCTAGTGGTTAGAACAATGTGATAAAAATACATGCAAGTCCTGCTTAAATGTTTAAATCTCATGATTGTTCTCATATATTACCATCTATTTGCATTCGTTTATATCCAGCTGGTGATGTTTATGCATTCGTTAGTCAGCTAAGTCACATAATTAAAGCTAGTGACATGAGAAAGCAAATGAATATCTTCATGCAGCCGAGAGAAACATATAAACAAATCAGAAATGCATCTGATTTCAATTACATGTTTTTATCCTCACTGTAATACTTTGACTTCAGATCAATCACATTCTTGTGCTAATAAAGGCGAGACACAGCACAACAAATTCAGGTGTCTCATGCTTTTAAAGTAAAAAAAACAAAGAGTAATGAAGGTGTTCATCTAGCACACTTTTACATTGAAACAAACGTATGGTTGCAAAAGCTCTCGGTGTGAACAGCCCCTTAGAGTTGGTGGAGGCCTTTGGCCATTGCGTCTTGCACTCTTAAGCATTTCTCAGATTATAAGTTGTTTAAATGCTTTGTCAGGAAAGAGGTTCAACTTGGAAATGTATCTCGTGATCCTCCCTTTCAGTTCCAGTCTGTTGTGTTTCGTCTGATTGAACAGCCCCTGACCTGTTGTGTTTCGTCTGATTGAACAGCCCCTGACCTGACCTGTTGTGTTTCATCTGATTGAACAGCCCCTGCCTGACCTGTTGTGTTTCGTCTGATTGAACAGCCCCTGACCGACCTGTTGTGTTTCATCTGATTGAACAGCCCCTGACCGGTTGTGTTTCGTCTGATTGAACAGCCCCTGACCTGTTGTGTTTCGTCTGATTGAACAGCCCCTGACCTGTTGTGTTTCGTCTGATTGAACAGCCCCTGCCTGACCTGTTGTGTTTTGTCTGATTGAACAGCCCCTGCCTGACCTGTTGTGTTTTGTCTGATTGAACAGCCCCTGCCTGACCTGTTGTGTTTTGTCTGATTGAACAGCCCCTGCCTGACCTGTTGTGTTTTGTCTGATTGAACAGCCCCTGACCTGTTGCGTCATCTGATTGAACAGCCCCTGACCTGTTGCGTCATCTGATTGAACAGCCCCTGACCTGTTGCGTTTCGTCTGATTGAACAGCCCCTGACCTGTTACGTTTCGTCTGATTGAACAGCCCCTGACCTGTTGCTTCGTCTGATTGAACAGCCCCTGACCTGTTGCTTCGTCTGATTGAACAGCCCCTGACCTGTTGCGTTTCGTCTGATTGAACAGCCCCTGACCTGTTGCGTTTCGTCTGATTGAACAGCCCCTGACCTGTTGTTTCATCTGATTGAACAGCCCCTGACCTGTTGTTTCGTCTGATTGAACAGCCCCTGACCTGTTGCTTCGTCTGATTGAACAGCCCCTGACCTGTTGAGTTTCGTCTGATTGAACAGCCCCTGACCTGTTGCGTTTCGTCTGATTGAACAGCCCCTGACCTGTTGCGTTTCGTCTGATTGAACAGCCCCTGACCTGTTGCGTTTCGTCTGATTGAACAGCCCCTGACCTGTTGCGTTTCGTCTGATTGAACAGCCCCTGACCTGTTGTGTTTCGTCTGATTGAACAGCCCCTGGCCTGTTGTTTTTTGTCTGATTGAACAGCCCCTGGCCTGTTGTGTTTCGTCTGATTGTACAGCCCCTGACCTGTTGTTTTGTCTGATTGAACATCCCCTGACCTGTGCATATATTCTAAGCCGCTTCACCACTGAGTTCAGCCGGATACTTCTGCTATCTGTGAATATTGCTACTCTACACACAACTGCACTGAATCAAACACAATGTGATATTTCACTGGTATTATGAAGCTTGAGTCTGGAGGAGGAATCAGTGCAAGTGTGACATCATGTGAACGGTCTATTGAAGCAGTTCCCGCCTCATTTTACTTTTGACTTCACATTTGAGAATATGGACTGACTAAAACTTTTTATTTATTTATTTAATGCGCATTAGTTGAAAATGAAATGCTCTTTTTTAACAGGCAGGATAGGGATGTTCTTTGCAATAATATATGGGTGCTGAATGATTTATGTATTTATTGCACCCTCTTGTGGACTAAAACAACATCAATTTAAAAATAAGTGGAGTTTGAAATTAGAATATTAGTTCATATATATTAATATTTATTTCATTTAAAAAAATAACAAAACATTGTCATAGTTCAGTCAGTACGGTTTATTTCTGTAATAAAGTTCAGCGCTATTTTACATTGAGTGTCAATTTTAAATCTATTGGTTGATTAATGTATAATGTATTTCTGTCTTAAATTCTTC
The DNA here is from genome assembly GCF_025860055.1 of Xyrauchen texanus. Taxonomy (NCBI): domain Eukaryota; kingdom Metazoa; phylum Chordata; class Actinopteri; order Cypriniformes; family Catostomidae; genus Xyrauchen; species Xyrauchen texanus. The sequence continues at coordinate 45,719,407 of NC_068291.1, read as the reverse complement.
ACTCTCTCACATTATGGTAATTATGGTATATCTACAGTATATTCACTTATAATTCCCATCTGTGGGCAGTAAATTGTGACTGGAATATGAAATATGTAATGCAGTTATGTATGACAAGCTACGAGGTACTTGTGTCATAAAGTGCAAAGCGGACTGGTACCTCTTCGCTTTCACATCGCACAAATCAAAACCACAAACAAACCGTACTCAGACCCCCTCCTGAGGTGCTGCTTTTGGGTCCTTTTAGTGAATCCGAGAGCTCATGGGTTGTTCACATACACACGTTATACCGCTCTGAGAGCTCATGGAGAACTCAAACAAACTAGGTGTGAAAACATCCTGACACACTCGATTGAGCTGAAATTCTGTCTGCACCATCAGAGCCACAAGATGTGTGATGATGTCACATGAACAATAAACTGAACACACTCGTTAGATCATACATGATCACACATGCATTACATGCCATACTGCAATAAACACTGCTGCCAACATTCATGCTTGATCAGGTTTAATGACAAACATGAGATTAACACATGTACCATCCTCAAACTCACTCACCAGCACAAAACACACACACACACACACACACACACACACACTCACTCACTCACTCACACACACACTCACTCACACTCACTCACTCACACACACACACACACACACACACACACACACACACACACACACACACACACACACACACACACACACACACACACACACACACACACACACTGACTGACTGACTGACTGACTGACTGACTGACTGACTGACTGACTGACTGACTGACGGGTCACTTTGATTGGCACGTCTGGAGTGAAACAGCGCGTGACATTCACACATGACGAGTTGCATGAAGTTTAATAAGTGTTTAAATAAAAGAGTGCCGCTCTCACCTTCCGGACGCCTTTATAGATGTAGAAGTAAAGCTCCCGGCCCACATTAAAGCAGATTCTGTCGCCGTTCCCGGACTGGTCGTTGACGTTGACGAACGTGACTCGGACGGGGTTCGAGCCCTGAGAGTTGAAGGGCACGCGGTTCGGTCGGCTGTATTCGGAGTGCGTGAGGAGTTTATACGCACCTTCCCGCGTGCTGAACTGACTCTTGATCTCGTTCATCTCCTTCCCTCCTCCATCCGCCGCCATCTTTAACATTTACATTCATCTTCCGCAGACCCGGATCTGACGCGCCGCGCATGCGCAGACACTGCTGGGACAGTGACGTTTACTTAATATTACACAAGAGCAATATAGTTTAGCCCGTAACTACTTTACAAATGGTAAACAAATATTGGCACAATTTGGTATTTTTTTCAACAGCACAATAAGGCTATTGTGCATTTATTTTGGCCATGTTTCTGTGGAGAGACCCATTTTATAACTGAAAATGAGTTTTGTTGATTTTAGGGGAAATGATTTTCTTTATTGGCACAATAGGTTGGAAATCTGACGGAATGTAATGTTCATAAATGTCCATTTTCTATCCAGGTGTCCATTTTCTCTGAGTAGATTGAGATAATCTAGTAGTTTGCATCACTCTTGACAATTATATTTCTAGTGTGCTTGCTTATTTAATTATCTTTTGTGATAGATACATGTTTAAATCCTAATAAGTGAACGTTTCTTCTGATGAGAACAATAAACAGTGAATATTTGATATAAATAATAATGATGAACGCGCCGCGCATGCGCATCACCATACTACGATAAACGCGGCACATAAACATGTAGTTTAATGCGCTTTTTCTTCTAAAATATTTATATGAACTTCTTCTGAACTTAGATATACAATTGGTTTCGTGTACCATATAGTCACTGGATAATTATTGTGTGGCAATTGTTATTACAATTTAAATCAACCCTTCCTCATTGAAAGTGATATTAAGGGATATATTGGCACACCAGTAGTTAATATGAGGTTGAATATATTGATGAGTGAAGGCCTCGACTGAAGCCTCAGCACATGCACACAAACACACATGTGACATGAGAGGAAGGGTTGTCTACATGTTGAGTTCAGAGATGTTTGTGATGCTCAATGACATTTACTCACAGTGATCTGGAATGGAAGAATTGATCAATACAGGTCTGTCAGATGTTGTTGGTAGACTGGCATTCAACTACATGGTGAGAGATCCCAGATTCGTTTTTTAATTATTGCTCCTGTTAATGACTTCATTAAACTCTGCAGATTCAGCAGAATGTGTTTATCACTTCATACAAATGAATTCTGCTGCATTTCAAGTAACACGTGTGATTTTCTGTCAGGAGATGTGCAAAGTTGAGTCCAGTTTAGACTCTGAATCAGAGACTAACCCGAGATGGTCTGATGTCAGTAGTGAAGTATTCTCATGATAACTTCCTCCAATGCTTTCATGAACTGAACAGATTATCTCACATAAAGTCTATGAGCTCTTCTTCTCTCTCTTCAGGCTTGTGAAAGCTGCACACCAGAGAAACTCCAGCGTTTAAGTGGACAAAACTACCAACAGGTCATTGAAACTGTCTGTGAATGGAGATAAATATCTAGAAAATCAAATGTTCTCTAAACTAATGTGATGTTGTTTCAGTGTTTGGATCCATATGATGGGAGTTCAGAAGACTCTGATTCCTCTAATAAAGGTGCAAAGCGTCAAAGGATGAAAGGAAGAGGCCATAGATCGGACAGAGACGTGAGGAGAGAGGCAACGAGACGGGACCTCCCAGAACATCATGATGTGGACATCCAGATGAGGTCATCCAGTGACTCTGAGCAGGACTTCTGGTCTCCCTGTCAGGCCATCACATGTGTTAAAGTGGATCTGTCCGACTCTGGCTTCAACACCAGATCCTCCATCAACTCGCCTGCAGTGCCGTCAGGAACAGAGACCTCCAAATCCAAATGGATCCAGTCTGGATGGGTTCAAGCGAGTCCCGGGTCACCTGAGAGTCCTGCGCTCCATGGTGCATTTTCCAAACGGAAGTTCTTTCCTCCTTCGGGTGACATGGATGAGGGGATGCGGAGGAAGCGGCCGTGCATCAGTGATATGGAGGTTGAACATGTTGCTTTCTGAGATCGTTGAGAACCTGAAGACAGAACTGTGTTCAAATGAACATTGACTCCCTGTCTGACACCATTTGCCTGAAACGTTTCATTTGAGAAGTGAATTTTGAGCCAATAATTCTTTCAATGATTATTTTGTCATTTGTGAGCATCTGCAAAAACACAAAGTGAGATCTCATGTGTTGAAGATGCTGTTGCATGAGATGTCTGTCACTGATGTCACAAAGTTATTTCATTATTTATGATCATGATTTCATTTGTGTTCCCTGATCACAGACATGTTCATGTGTACATACCAGCGGTTGCACACAGATGAAGATGTTTGTGGACAGTTTTGTGTTTCTATATTGTTAGTGTTCATATATGATTTTCTTCTGTAGGTGTTTGAGTGCTGCAGACATTTGATTTTAAGTTTGTTATCTGCTGCACACTGTATGTCGTTTGCATTCCTCACGGGTGACAATAAAATGTGCACTTCACGATGATGTGTTCCTGTCATTAGAGAAGAATCCTTCAGTCTTCTTGCAAACATGTCAAACCCATCACAGCTGTAATCATTCACATCTACACTACACAATACTACACAAGACAATACTACACAACACTACACAACTACACACAACACTACACTACACAACACTACTGACACTTCTGATGCACAGAAATAAAGTTACCATATCAGGACACAAGGTGGCGTGATATGTTAACTTTATTTCTGTGCATCAGAAGTGTCAGTAGTGTAGTGTAGTTGTGTAGTGTGGTGTTGTGTAGTATTGTGTGTAGTGTAGTTGTGTAGTATTGTGTGTAGTGTAGTCACATTCTGACTCATTACAGAATTTAAACGGGGTCAAATCGAATTATTAAAATGTGGAATTTGGACAAATAGACAGAAATAAAGGAAGAGCTTCTGTTCCATGTATGAGAAAGAGACTGATAAGAAACTTTAATCAATTACATTTGTGGTTTTATAATTAATAACTACTCGCTGTTCTAAACTTAATGTAAACATTTATTCGATTGAAGTAAATCTAAAGAAAATCAGCAGCTATATAAACTGCCAAAGCAAAAACTCTGACAGAACTTTAATATTTGTATTTACATCGAATGTATGAAAGTTGTTCTGTGAAATGGATGAAATTAAACATTCTTCACATCAAATCTGGAGACAGATTCAGCAGATATTCTGGGATGGCACTGAGAAGTGTTTCGTTTTTATAATTGGTACCAAAAATTGCACTTTACATATTATTGCAATCAGTAAAAACTAGGGCTGTCAATCAATTACAAATTGTAATCAAATTAATTACATGGTGTCCCGTATAATTAATCGCATTTAATCGCATATACAAATATTTGCTGAGAAAGCCCCTCATATAAAAATAACTCAATATATAATGATGAAATAATTATACAGTTATCTTTAAATATTTATATATATATATATATATAATACAAAATTTATATAATTAAAATGTAGAAGAGTTAATCATTAATAAAACAAAAAGCGGCTTTAGAATTCAATGTATTGTTTACTATCATATTATTGATCATAAGTACATTTACATTTATAAATGGGACAATCCCCCCGGAGCAACCTGGAGTTAAGTGTCTTACTCAAGGACACAATGGTGGTGACTGTGGGGATCTAACCAGCAACCTTCTGAGTACCAATGTATTATACAGAGCACTTATTACAGAGACAATCCCCCCGGAGCAACCTGGAGTTAAGTGCCTTACTCAAGGACACAATGGTGGTGACTGTGGGGATCTAACCAGCAACCTTCTGAGTACCAATGTATTATACAGAGCACTTATTACAGGGACAATCCCCCCGGAGCAACCTGGAGTTAAGTGTCTTACTCAAGGACACAATGGTGGTGACTGTGGGGATCTAACCAGCAACCTTCTGAGTACCAATGTATTATACAGAGCACTTATTACAGAGACAATCCCCCCGGAGCAACCTGGAGTTAAGTGCCTTACTCAAGGACACAATGGTGGTGACTGTGGGGATCGAACCAGCAACCTTCTGATTACCAGTTATGTGCTTTAGACCACTACACCACCACTCCAACCAATAAGTCAATCATTGACACACAGTTCACAGTAATCCATTACACAAGTGAATTTATCAATCAGAGATTTATTATGAGGGCTTGTTTAAGGACCGTCAATGTACACCTGCATCAGACATGCTTGTGTCGCGTCTCGGGTGTGTTGTGTCATAAATATACATGTTTAGTTCACTGTGTCCAGTTAAATATAGTTTAATACTCAGAACACATCTTGAGATCTCTTAGTTCAGATTTGTGCTCATCAAGTGTTTTGAACACAAGAATGTAACACACGTTTGTGTTGTTCTGCTGAAGTGTTTCTTCACTGTATAAACTGTGTGTTGCTAACACAGCTGAAGTTTCACTTACTGCCCCCTGGAGTAAACAGGTGGTACTACAAGCATTTCTCAGGAATCTTCTTATTACAATTGGGGGTCATTGCGATTAATTGCGTTAATTTTCTTAATGCATTATTTTTTATAAAATGAATCTCACTGAATTAACACATTAAATCGACAGCCCTAGTAAAAACATCAATCTGATCAAATATTCATGTGTCATATGTTGTTGGAAAGATCTCAGAGGAAAATATAACCAGACTATTTGTTTTACTCACAGATAAACATATAGTGAGTATAATAGCTTAAAATATGTCTTTGACAATTACGTTTGTGTTGCTTATATGCAGCATTTTCGCTTATATTTTCATGATATATAAACAGAACATGAAACATCACATATGATTATTTAGAGTCTGTGATTATCTTTCAATGGAGTCCACACACAAGATAATCAGATGTATAGATCATTAGATAATCCACATGAAGCACAATGTTACATATGACCACCAGGAGATGGCGCCAAATACACAGCACAGACTCAATGATGACTCAAATGACACAGAATGAAACTCATTCTGTGAAATCTCATGAGTAAAATCATGTGTGCATGCTATGCAAACCTTTAGTCATTGTTGTGTTTGCATGTGTAATTAGTTCTTATGTACAATTATTATCTTTTATTTGTTTGGAGATGTTTTTGGACACTATGATCAATTATATTTGTAATGTTGGAACTTTTGATTGATTTGTCGTATCAACACAAATGTTTCTCGGATACAGTCGACATGATTGAGAACAAAACAAAAGCAGTTGGTCACCTTATTTACAGATATATATGTATAATGCCAAATAATTAAAAAAAAAAAAAGAATTTTTGGCTCAAGTTGTGCATGTCAGAATGTTTCATAATCTATACATTTAAAAAATGTCAACCAAGTTTTCTTTACAATTTTTCCCAAACAACTGATTTCTCCAGTTATAAGATTTTAATTTTGGGTACGCCACTGAAACAGGATATCTGTAAAAACACCTCCAGAGATTAAAGGGTTAAACAGATCTGATCAAAACAGCGTTTACAGAAAAAACACATTCGTCCATCATGGTTTAATAAACTTCGTTTCAACAATAATTCTGGAGATATTTCTTCAGGCAGCTTTATTAAAGCTTATCGAATGTTGATGCAAAACGTCCCCTATAGATGCTCAAATGAGTGAAGACACTAAACACACTTCATTAGAATATTACATACATCATTATAATAAAGGAGACACACAAAATCAGCTTTATTTGGAAACCATCATGTCAAGCTTTAATCAACTTCCATTTTCCATCTAAAACACATCCATATTCCTTCCACTAAAATCAACATCCGTCTCACAAATCCAAACAATCCATCGTCCAACCTGCTTCTGACTTTCTAAACTCGTCCCAGAAAAACATTTTACATGCAGAATCACCATTTCACTACATCAACCGTCCGTCTACCACACTATTAGGAATGATTAGCATAAGTGAATAGGATTAATTATGGGTTATTAGTGTTGTGGTTTAGGAATGATCTAATCCGTGCAGAGGACGGCGACTCCACGCTCATAGAAGTGATGAGGGTCTTCTTTAGTGGCGATGTCAAAATCAACCGTGAATATGAGATCAGCACGTGTGAAGTTCAGATACACGGGCAGAGTGACCTGTAGGTATACCAGAGAGAGAGAGAGGTTAGATATCAGGAATGCCGGCACGAGTGACGTCAGTGTTTGTCTCATGACTGACCATGTTCCTCTTCTCAGTGTTGCTCTGCTTCAGCCAGTGCAGCTGCGTCAGAGGAAGTTCAGTGGAGATCGTGGCGGACAGAGAGAGCTTGTTGTTCGCACACGTGGCGCCCTGAAGCTTCAGTCCTGTTTACAGACACACAGAACATGATGAACAACGGATTTACACAGGAGGAATTCTTGGACTCGTGTTCTGCTGGCCGCCGTCTCTCACCCTTGATGCCGAAGCTGCAGGAGTCGAGCGCCACTCCCTGAGCCGACGTGACGTTCACCTCCAGACAGAGTTCCTCCAGAGACCAGCTGTTGACCTGAGCCACATACTGACGTGTGGCGGTGATGTACGCCTCCGGAACAAACAGACTGCCCAGATTCACGTGGATGTTCTAAAGAGGATCAAAACGTGTTGATAAACGGTAAATGTTTACGTTGAACTCTACTGATTTAAATGCCGCACACCATCGGCACGTACAGTCGAAGTGAACTGGTTTATTTAATAAGAAGCGTTTGAGCTGAACCTTGAGCTCCTTCGCGCCGCCGCTGGCCGCTCCCTGCGAGATCTGCTGCAGCTGTTTAATCCTCTCACTGAAGTCGGCGATCCACTGGATGACCGTCATGGCCGCAGGGACGGTGTAACGGCACCAGCTGCGAGGGAGAATGCCTGAGGAAAACCACATTTCAATCATCTTTTGTATAACGCTAAGATGAGCACAAATAAAGTGTTTGACACAAACACAGCGTTACCTTTAACGAGGTCATTGATGAGCGTGCGCAGGTCGTTGGTCTGTTTTCTCTTCCCCTCACACACCTGCACTACATCAGTGAGATCCTGACGAACGTCCTGCAGCATACGGGAACCCATCTTCACCTCCCGCTCGAAGAAACGGAACAGAGGATCCTACAAACGGAGAAGATGCAGGTGCTGTTATTCAGATCAGTTCAAGACAGAAAACACGAATTTTTCAAAACATTCAAATTTGAATAGAATTACTTGATATGCTGATTAATAAAAGGAATTAAATTGCCAGCAGTCCACAGCATCCATTTAGCATCTGACCTTCGCTAATATAATCACACTGAAATAACGCGTTGAATGAACAGCCTTAGTAAAAACATACGAGGTGTCCTGGTTCGGTCCAGCGCTCAAGCGTACCTTGATGTTCTCCACAGTGCGTTTGAGAGGACTGACGGACTCTGGGATGAGCTGCAGCCAGTTGCGGGCGGTGGCGAGCAGCGTTCTCATCCAGGCCGGCTGCGCGTCAGATGAAGACGTCGTGCTCGGCTTCTTCTCAGTCTCATACGCCAGATCGTCCTCATCCTCCAACATCTGCATTTTCAGCAGCTTCCCCATCATGTCAATGCCTGAGGATGGAGCAGCGGGTGGAGGAGCAGCGGGTGGAGGGAAGAGCAGGAGGAGGGGTTTGAGGTACAGGAGAATCAGGAGGGAGCCGCCCACAGGAAGTGAAGGAGGGAGATCAAATTAACTGGTGAACAAACTTGCCCGTTAAAGCACTGTGTTAATAAACGTGACAGGACGTTCCTGGTGTTCACGAGTGCATCACTAATATCACAGATCTAAAGACTGTTGAGGATCACATGCATTTAAGCAGTGCACTAAACAAACAAAACAGCTTCAAAACATCAAAGAAAACATCACAAGGGTTGCAGGAGTCAGTGACATGACGGCAGTGAAATACAGCTGCTGGAGGAAGAGGACACAGAACCGAAACACTCTCCACTGTGTACGGCCCGTTTCCTGTTAATCGAACACATCAGACTAATCCTGAACGGCCGTACACAGTCAAGCAGGTGCGTTCAGCTCCGACAAGATCAAACTTCTGCAGAAACTGACAGAATGAACTCAAGAGAGAGAGAGAACAGAGGTCAGAGGTCACGAGAACATAATGTCTCTATTGCACCCAATACGTTTAATACGTGCAGACGCTCGTACCCTGAGTGGTGAGCAGGACCTTCTCTGCGTTGCTCGGCAACCCCAGCCAAGATGGCGTCTGTGTGTCTGGCAGCATCTCGACCCAGTGTATGAACTCTTCACGCCTGACAAACACACAAGGAACACGTCACGAGAGTGCATCACCTGCAGTGTGACTCAAACACAGAGACAAATACACGGAGTATAAAAGCATGTTTGTGCTGACCGGATGCCGTCGGGCATTTTGATGTCCTTGTGTCCGTCCACTTTGAGCGCCAGCTTGAACTCGCTGTCGAAGCTGCTGGTGGTGAACAAACGATCAAGGAAGGTGATGAGCAGCCGCTGGTCAAACTCATTATCGATGCGGCCGCCGTAGATAGACTGAGCCATCAGGGTCTTCAGCGCCGCCCACGGGATCTTATCTGGAGAAATGTTTTGACGTCCCTGTAGAGAACAACATGCAGTTCAGCTGATTATCATCAATTACGGTTTCATTTTACAGCAACATGCCTCTAATCAGACCGAAATACATGAACACACTGACCTTTGCGGTGTCGTCCAGCCAGGTGTCTACAGTGTCACAGGCGGACCGCAGATCAGACTCTCCAAACTCGTATTTCTTAGACCAGCCCAGCGGTGCATAACGCAGTCGCTCCTGAATGACTGCATGGAACCAGGCCAAGAGGAAGTACAAACGAGCTCGTTCATTTGGAGACTGCGACAGAAAACAGACAATATGATTGACGGTTGAACTGCTCAATGACAGAGAAACAACAACTGAAAACTCACAGCGGTCGCTCACCTTGCACATGCGGGCCACTGGAATATTGCTGAACGTGCGCAGCATGTTGGCCTTCACGCCAGGAGGCGGCTCGAAAACAAAGATGCGTCCAGCACGCAGCAGGTTCACAGGGACCTGAGGGAGATTCAGTCAGAGTCTGTTGATAAATGTCAATCACCCTTCATGACATTAAACACAAAACACAATGACCTCTGACCTTTGGGTTGATCTCCATGGTGAGGAAGAGACGGAAACTAGCGTGTGGCTGCATGGAGTGAAGCTTCTTCTCCAGCTGCATCAGCCAACCAGGAGCCAGATGGACGTTCTCCAACATCACCCACCTTCAACAAACCCAAGAGAACATGAGCCCCTCCTCATCCTCATCATCATCATGAGTAATGAGGGATCGGTCACTCTCACCTGCCGGACTTCACGGCTGTGTTGATGTCTCTGTCGGCTTTATTGAATCCTTCAGCAGAACCTGAAGGTGTGTGTGTGGGGGGTGTTAATAGACATTTACGCTCTTCACAGTTTAGATGTTTGTGGAAATTGAAGGTTCTTACCGATGGAAATGGAGGTGATGTGCTTGTTCTGTTCGGCAGCGAGATCCCGGACCAACCCGCTGGCATCATAACCCGGCACAGAACACATGAGGACTGGCGTTCCGGGCTTCACCTGTAGATTCAAACATCTCCATTAATGCATGACCAGCATCCATCACACTGACAGCAAATAATCTCCAGTTCATGATGAGAAGAGTGTGAAACCTAAACTCCAGAGTCTCATCTTTACCTCACTGTCCACAATGTTGGCCAGGTCAAGCGGCTGTTCAATGATGGCCATGAAGTTTTCTCCCATGACTTTAGACACAAAGATGTGTGTCATGGCCAACAGACGATCAGGTCTGAACGCTTGAATCAACAGCAGCTGATGCACAGCCTGACCAATCACAGCTGAGGACAAACATCAACACACACATTACTTCTGTACACTCCAACAAGACGTTTAGTGTGAAAACGCATGAACACTTACTGGACGCCTTCTCTTCAGTCCACAGATACGGCACAGACAGTTCTGGAGAGTTGCTCTCAATCCACATAAAGAATTGCTGGAGAACAGAAACATTTCACATTTAGACACCGTATCAACCCATGTGATCCAATTCATTTCTGTGACAGTGGAATGGATGGACGGTCACCTCATCAGCCTGAACTTTAGACACCAGTTCATTAAACGCTGGCAGACGGCTGAGGCGCACCATGGCTTCCGACTGCTCGGTGGTCAAACCCTTCACCTTCGGCACGGTCGTCCCACTCAACACAATCTCCTTTCCACGCAGAAAGTGCTGGAACTCTGCGTCAAATGACGGTTCGCTGGAAAACACCAGAGCAAAGAGTGAAGCAAATTACAGGGACAGATTAAATAAGCAAAACAAACTCACTCGTCACATACAGCAGGACCGCTCTGTCTTTCAACACTCAAGTCTATTTGGGAAATCTAGAAGTTGTAACCGTTCTTGATGGTTTGTACCTGGTCAAGCCCTTCAGGTTGATTCTGGCGAGCAGCATAGCAAACGTGATGTGATCCTGATGCAACATTCCTCGAGCAACTCTGTTGAAGGCAACCTGAACAGAAAAACACCACATCACAATATATTACAACACAACTAGGGCTGAAATGATTCGATAAAAAACTGCCGAGAAACATTTTCATTGTGGAAAAGTCGTTTGATGTCATTTAATGCAACACGACGTCACATTAAACTGTAACTCTGTGCGCAAGCTGAATAATCGGTTAAGAGCTCATGATTAATCGTTGCAATAATCGTGAATAGTCGATTAATCGATATAATAATCGCTAGATTAATCGATTATCAAAATAATCATTAGCTGCAGCCCTAAACACCCCCTGAATAAGTCCTTCAAAGACATCTTCCTCCTCTCGGAGTTTGTCTGCTTGTGTCTGAAGGCTGGTCATCCCTCAATCTTTAATTAAACAAAGATGGAATAATTGGATTCAGGAGTCTGACCTGGAACAGATCTTTAGTGATGTGGGACAGGCGCTGGGTGTGGTCGCTCACACTCTTAAGATTAGAGTTCTCGTATAACACCGTGTGGTAGATATCCAGGAAGAAATGCAGCGAGTACTGATACAGGAAATGCATCTGAGAAAGACACAAAAACAGCGTAAATGAAGAGGAAGTGTAACGAACGTCACAACAGACACACAAAACCATAAGTCACATTAGATATGTTCTGCCTAGAGGAAATCACTTGAGCATTATTAATGATCCAGATGTTTGTGTCACCTGGTTTAGAGACTCCATAGTGAAATAGATGCTGCTGCAGGCCGAAGACAGAGACAGATACTGCTGAGACACCGTCTCCACTTCCTGCATTATGATATCCGTTTCCTCCACCTTCCTGGTCACTTCTGCTGCTTCCTTCTTCAGGTTCTCTAGAGTGGTGATGATGGTGTCATCGTCCAGGATACGACCCTTGACCTCGTTCAGGGCCTGCAGCAGAGATTTCTCCAGTTGACGCAGACGCAGCTGGAATTCACCTGCACAGACGGTGGTCATGTCAACATTATTAACACGGCAGAACTTGAACAGTCCCTTCCATAGCGATCCGTAAATGTGCTGTGGCGTTCCCAGTCACTCACCCTGCAGTTTCAACAGGTCTGATCGTTTCTCGTCCACGTCTGGACGCTCCGCCTTCAGGACCTCATTGAGACACTGACTCTGCAGGCTGCTGCGGGTCACGGTGAAGTTCACAAAGGTCACACGTGAGCAAAGATCTGGTGGGAACTCAACCTGTGAAGACACGTCAATCAATACATGCTTGTGTGTTTCAATACTGGTTTATAATTCACAGCCAGTCTGAAGACAATGATATCCATGTCATCAGATCATGTACCGTTGGGTCTCGTGTGGAGAGGAAGATGACAAATGAAGGAGACAAGTCGATGTCCTGATCTCCGAGGGTGATGAGAACACGCCCGCCGGTCCTGCGCACCTCTCTGTTCAGCACTGGGTTCAATATGGGGTCGTAACTCTCCACATCCTAAGAGACGATTGCACAAAACCTTGAATCATGAGCAATAAATGATCCAAATACCAGATTGACACAGTTGACAGACATTAAGGCATGATATAGATAAAGCTGTTCACTGGAGGATTAAAACATCACAGTTTTTCTGTAAAGCTCCTTTAAAATGATACATATAACAAGACACAAAGTTTCTATTATTTGTGAGTTTAAACATGGACATGAAATTCTCCATTTGGTACATTCAGGTCCAGACCAGATCAACCAGTTCCGTGAACGGCTCCATACCTGCACCAGCAGAGGGTTGCCGAATCTCAGAGCACTCTCCAAATTCTTCCTGAAGGCATCGTCCAAAAAGCTGGTGCGCGTCATCTTTTTGTCTTTGTATTCGTTCATGATGAACTCAGTGGCTTGACCTGATGGATCTATTATCAGTGGATACCTGCAGAACAAAGTCATAACCAAATTACCCATCTTCACCCATGTCAAGTCATAGCAGTACTCTTCCCATGTACTCCGATGAGGTGCATGAGGTCACTCGCGACACTCACCTGTTGAATCTCTTGAGCATGATGGCGTTCTCGGTGCAGAGGTCATCAGCGGGCAGCGAGTTTGCCTGCCAGCGCAGTCGCTCATCAGCATTAGACAGATACTCCGTCCTGGCAATGTCTGTGCGGAACTGGTTTAAAAACAGAAATTGACTTTAATAAATGTTAAACACTGAGGATTACTCTGAGGTGGCGCGTTTTAATCCTCTGTGGTGTCATCTTCATGGTCGTGTACCCATACCTGAATATTGGCCTGTTGGAGATGATGAGACCAGGTGGTGAAGAGGTTCTGCCTCATCTGCTGATCAAAATAGCCAGCGTAAGCGATGAAGGCAGCCGAGAGGAGACAGTCTCCAGCGATGGTGGACATCTGATTCTTGAAGGTCTCGCTGGTCTTTTCCCAACGCTCTCTCTCGGCAGATAAACTCTTCAGCAAAGCTGTACTGCGGTTCACCTGCAGAATAAAAACACAATTACTGACTGCTGATCATCATGCTAGTGACGTCAAATGTTCTGAACATACTACAACATCTTAAACTAGCATACACTGCGCGCGCACCTTTGGTAGCCATTATAACAGCAGTTAAATCTTGTGCTAATCGTCTCAATGTGCTAAAGTAATGAAAGAGACACAAGAGGACAAAGAGAAAGAGAGAGCAGTCCATGAGGTCCCTGGTGTTGTACCTTTGCCTCCACAGCGGCCAGATCCGCTTTAATGGCCTGAGCTTCAGAGATCAGCACGGCGTACTCCTCCTTATAGCGAGCAATGCTGGCCTCCAGATCCCTGATCATCTGCTCAACTTCCTCCGCCTTCGTCTTGTTGTCTGTAGCGTCATCCTCCAGTTTCTGCAGCTCATTCCTCAGAGGCTCGACCCGCTTCAGCATGTCTGCGTAATTCAACTGAACACAAACATCTGTCATGACCAGAGTCACTGCGGTCACAGCAGAGGTGCAGCAGTCCAATTCATGAGTTCATACCTGAGCAATCGCCCATTTGACCATCGGCCCACAGGCCAGAGAAGCACGGTTGACCTGCTCGTAGTTGTAGCTGGGGTTGGACATGTAGTTCTTCTTCATCTTCTCACGTATGGAGTCACTGTGATGAACAAGAGTTCGTTAGAATTACGCTTACAGGTTTTGGCTGTAATGACACAGAATTAGGAAAGGACTAAAGCATCTACACTTCTGTCAATAGTGTCTGGACTACTGAATATCTCTTCACTAACACAGTAATAACCAATCAAAACAAGTTCATGTGATGTGTGATTAGCCTGTGACAGTATCTAAGAGTCCATCTCTTGTACCTGAGAGGATTATATAAGTATGAGAAGAGATGATAATACCTCGTGTCCTCAGAGACAAAGTTGACTATGCTGGAGATGAAATTGTCTCTGATTATAACTTGTCTGATCTTTTTCCAGTCATTAGTTTCCTCCCCCAGCAGCAGACAGATAGACTCTAGAGCCAGTTTAACAGCTGCCGGCGGGTTCGCCATAGCACGCACTTCAACAAGATGCTGCTTCTTTATAGAGCTGACCGCTAAAGAGGAAATGGAGGGGTGGGGAGGTGGGGGTGGTTTAGGGCCATGAAGGATGAACGGGTTCATATGGCGGGAGCAGAACAGCCACGGCGGTGAAAAGAGGGACTGTCATGTGACCTGCTAATCTGACTGATTGGGCCTGATTCTGGGTCTATACACGATCTGTATTTATTTGATCACGAGGTGCAAATGATTTATGAACAAACAGTTTTCCTCTTTTAAACACAACGGCCGCTGCTCCACACCAAGCACGACAGTCACCTGATCTCATCAGCAGAAAAGTTCACAATAGTGGGGATGAAGTTCTCGCGCATTATGATGGAGCGAATCTGTTTCCAGTCGGTGGTGCTCTCGCCCAGCAGCAGGCAGATGGACTCCAGAGCCAGTTTAACTGCCGCCGGCGGGTTGGCCATCGACCGCACCTCCACTAAGTGCTGCTTCTTAATAGATTTAACAGCTAAACGGGTCACAAGATCATGAGCAGAGAGAAAGGGTGAAGACAGATGGAGAGCAGAGACGTTACCGCAGTGAACAGAGTGAACACCACTGCCAAACATACAAAGATAAGAGGCGAGAAGAACTGCAGAAAAAACAGAGTTTCACAGAAGGAAATATTCACCATTTTCTCACATCATCAAACCAGTGATGCTTTGCATTACCAGGTAGCATCACCAGTGTTTACATTTCTCTGTTAAGAACACCAATATTCTAATATAAGTGAGTTGAGACATTATACAGCAGATGATGTGCCTCTTCAGGCCCTCGAACATCACACGGAAAAATGGTGAATATTTCTTTAGAAGCAGAAGATCACAATATGACAGGAAAACATAATATTTCACATAGATATGAACTTTAATCAGGGTCATTTACTGTAATCAAAATGTAAAATCATACTGTGGCACGGAGGAAAGTGTGATAATTCATCGTTCATACCATTCTGAGCTTCAATAACAGCCGGCTCCACTTGATCCAAATCCTCCTTCACACTCAGCTGCTTGTCTTTAATCACTTCCTGTTGCTTGTAAACTGCTTCCTGTATCTCTTGACTCATGACCTGTTGACCGAGATGAGGGTTATGAGACTTATTTTAACCAGTTGAACACAAGGACGTCACAGGTATATGTAATCTCTCCTCTTGCCTTTTTCTTCTCGGCCTCCTGCTGATCTTTCACCATCTTCTTCAGTTTGTCGTTTGCAGCAGCGTTCTTCACCTCCAGCTCTTGACTCTTGATGCGCAGGTCACGCCGCAGCTCCTCCACCTGTGACAACACAACGTCAACGCTTATAAAGATGCGTTCAGGTCACATGAGGTGTTTGTTTGCTCAAGTGATGATGTCACGACATACCTGATCTACAGTCTCTTTTATTTTGCGCAGTCCCACGTTGAGATGCATCTGCTGCTCCTCCAGCTCGCTGCGTTTCTCATTGAACAGGTTAGCGTAGTGGTTGATGAAGTCCAGGTAGTGTCGGGGGGTGATAGCCATGGTGCGACCGCCACGCTTAGCCAGACGATTGTTCGCCTAACACACACCAGAGTAAAACACAACCGTGTGCTGCAGGTCACCAAATAAAACTTCTAAAGAAACAGATCACGTGACAGCAGAGCGCGTTTCTGACCTGGTGCAGCGTCTGATGCACAAACACGCAGCCGTTGACAATGGCCTCACGGTGAGTGGGCAGCTGGGGCAGTTTGTCGTACACTGTGGGCATGTAGTCGGGCACTTTGTAGTTTGGTTTCTCCAGGTCCATCTTGCTGGTGAACTCTTTACCCACCTGGTAGAGTGCTTCAGTGGACCAATCACCAAACCAGTTCAGCACACACCTGCAGAGAAACCACCATCAGTCCAGAGAAACTTTGACCCATACAGACACACATCCAACACATGACACTCTGCAGGAGATACTGGCTGAGAGCACACGTCAGTCAGATCAGTTCTCTAAATCACATGAACAGGTTAAAAATTGCTGGCATTTGTAGTACCTGTTGAAGAGGGCGGGTGATGTGGCCGCACGGTCCTTCAGGCCCTCTGATGAAGGATTCATGGTGAAGACCACATGCAGGTTCCTGATCACTTGACTGGTGAACCATTTGTAAAGCTCCTCATGGGTGTCTAACATCAAGCCCTCCTTCTGCGCGCCCTCCTTACACTGAGTCATCAGGGTGGCATATTCATCGCCTTCAAACAGGCCGGGCACCTGCAGCAGCACATGCACTTCAGAATGCTGAACTCAAAACAAACATCAATGGAGGGCTGCGCTTCAAACGTGTCTCACCTCTCCGTTGGCCAGCAGCGTGTTCATGCGCTCCAGGAAGCCAGAGTCCAGCACGTTAGACTCATCCATGATGAAGGCGATCTTCTCATTCTTACATCCAGACCGACGAAGAACCGTCCGCAGGTCTTCATCAAAGTCCTCTCCGGTGTATTTCCTGTGTACCTGTGAAGATGATCAAGGTTATAAACCCTAAAACACAGACAAGGCAGCACAAGTTTCTCATGGTGTTCATTTGGTCATTTTCACCTTGATCTGATAGACACTCAGTCCGTTCATCCAGGCCACAAATCGAGAGAGTGTCGTCTTTCCAGCACCGCTGACTCCAATTAGGAGCAGATGACCCTGCGGCTGACGGAAGATTCTAGAGAGAGAATCAGCCAATCGTTAATGACCCATCAACAGAGTGAAATCATGCACAGTAACATTGATTGTGACTCTCCACACCTGTCGATCCGCAGCACGTGATCCAGAACCTCATTGAAGAGCACCAGAGGAACGTCCAGTTCCTCCTCGTAGAAGACCTTCAGACGGGCCTTCACATAATCACGCAGCTCCTCCTGCTCCACAGGAACATAGTCCTACAGGAGAACAGAAACCGCTTAATCATCTCAAAGAGTTTACTGGTGACCTGCAGAAGTTCTGTTGACGTGTCTCGTCCACTCACCTTTGAGAGCCAGTTGCTGTAGAGGATGGGTCTGTTGAGGCCTTTGTCACGGTCGACGTTGGGAAAGTGTTTGAGGGCCACAGTGTCGATGTTCTCATCGGTCCAGCGTCTCTCCTCGTCCTCCACCAATCTGTCAGAACAATCAATTCAATCACTGTGCAATCTCACTAGAGTAAGACACGAGATCCGACAGAAACATTTACTCCTTTCCAAACTCACCGATCCTGGAAGAGTCGCAGAGCTTCATGCGCCCAGATGCGAATGAGACCCTCCACAGGTAATGTCTCTAGCGGGCGTAAAGCCTCGAAGATGCCCCTCACCCAGCGGGTCATCTCTCGAGGGGAGTAGATGTAGTGCGGCTGTGTGTCCTGAGTGAAGCGCTCCTGATTGGAGAAGAGATTGTTTTTGAAAAAGTGGTTTGTTCATTTTAAATTCGTTTACTTCACAGACAACTTTCATCGAAGTGTCTTTCAGAGCATTTGTATAATCACACATTTTATCAGTATGTTTGTTCCCTGGGTATTAAACCCCTGATCTTGGCATTATTAGCGCTTTGCTTTACCAGCTGAGCAACAGGAGCTGATAAGGTGTGTTCAATATTCAAACCTGAGACATCGTGTAGAACTCCACCATGGCAGCGGTGAGCGGTTCAGCGAAGGTTCGCAGTGAAGGAATCAGTCTGAGCATCGCTCTGTTGAACGTGCCGTAGATCTGCGTGAGGGAAGCGGGGCCAGGATAGTCCACGTACACGACCGGCACGTGCCGCAAGAATCTGCAAATATGCACATACATATATTCTCATGACATCACTAAACAAACACTATATGTAGCATTTTAAAACAATGCAGATCACATGACATGTGAACCTGTGAGTGAGGGGCTTCCTGCCGGGGTCGGTGGGGGGGTTACAGGCACCGACAAACTGGATGCGTTCGAGTTTCACCCACGTCTGATCGGAGGTGCGATAGAAGCCGCCGTGCTCCACCATCTGAAGTCAAAGACACAATTGCGTTAAACTCCTCATCATGAACTGCTCATCACAATGACATCACTTGCTGGCGTCACACCTGTCTGATGAAGGAAATGACGCGCTGTGTGCCGTATTTGTCCATGTCGGGCAGGTTGATTTCATCACAGAAGAGCACGAGCCATTTGCCCAGCTGTACAGGAGCCAGAACGACGCCGTTGGGAGTCCTGCGGTACTCGCAGTAATGATCAAATGTCTTCAGCAGCAGCTCGGGGGTCGTGGCACTGGAGAAGTTCAAACCTACAACCTGGTGACAAACAAACCAACACTCTTTATGATCATGCCAAGCAACAAGACACTCAGGAAAATCTATTTTAGGGGTCGAGCACTGGATGAGTGTAGACACCTGCTGCCGTTTCGGTTAAGAGTTCTCATTACTGGCAGGCCATTGAACCGTATGTTAATGTTTGTGAACTTTTAATGTTTAAAAAGTGTAACTATCATATTTGGATTTGTAAACATGAAATTACTTTTAATGTACTCCGAGACAGTGACTCTACAACTCACCTCCATGTCAGGCAGGGCTCTCAGGGCACTGAACAGGGTCATGGTTTTACCGGAGCCCGGCGGGCCGCACAGCACCAAAGGCTTGTGTTCAGCCAACCAGGTGTACAGAAGAGCTTCATGACGCACCGTATCCAGAGTGGGCACCACCACATCCGGCGACGCCACCTTGTGTGTCTCCACCTCAATCTGAGGTACCTTACCCTGCCAGGACTGCCACTCGCCAGAGATGAACACCTGATGGACACAACAGTTCAGTGTGTCACATTAACCTCAAAAAAACACAATGAATCCCTGAAGCAGTTTGAGTCTTCAGATGACGCGTGCATCTGTCTGTTCACACCTCATAATCGATGATGGGAACGTTGGGTGCTGACGGAAGTGAAACCGTAGTGATGCGGCGAATGTATTCTCCAAGCTCCGCCCTCATCTTCAGTCTGCTGTCACCCGAGAAGGACCACAGGACAGCGTAGATCAGATATTTCTGTGCACAATGGAGAACATTAGCATGTTTTCTGTTCATAGCAGGATTCTCTAGCATCTATTCTCAAACATACGCTCTTTCTGTACAAGAATGAACATCCGTTACACACAACCGTCTCTCGTACACACCTGCATGTATTTCTCCAGCTGGTCGATGGGCATGGGGAAATCCGGGTGGTTGTTGTTGTACAGGGCAACGTTGCGACAGGCCTGATGCAGCATGGAGAAGAGTGACCCCAGCGACGCAGGCGGGTGAAGTCCATGATGTGCTCCATTTTTGAAGCGTGCTCCAGAGCTTTGATGACGAGTCCAGTGGAGGTGAAATATGGCTGCAGAATCGCAGCGGAGTCTCTCTGGATCTGTCAATCAAACACAATGAGATGTAAACGCTGATATAAAAACAGACTAAAACTGAACGTGTGCAGCACCTGCACTCGTACCTGCAGCATGGGCGACGCAGACTCCTCCCCTTCTTCTTCAATGCCCTTCCTCATGCGCTGAGCCTCGTCTTCACCCTCATCCAGCGGGATGCTCCGCAGACGTGCAAGGAAGTTATTGAAGATCATGTCCGTGCTGAGAACGTCCTCGCTGAACCAAACCATCCCGCAGCGAGACACCGTGGCCAGTGTGGCGTATTTCAGGTCCTGCACTTCAAACATGATGCGCACCTGTGTGATGAAGGCAGTGACATCATTATGACACGCTACACACTCACAACAGACAACAATCTGAGTGTAAACCGTTTCAGTACGTTTGGCGGCAGACTGAGACGCTCTCCGTTGGGAAGAGTCAAGAGTTTGTTGTCGTCCAGCACAGAGTTCAGATTCTCCACCCACTCGGGATCCACGTCACCATCAAAGATGATCCACTGTCTCTTCTGCAGCTCTCCACGGACATTATCAATGATCCTCAAATCAAACACACAAACAGTCAGTGACTTCAGTGTGTGATCTGATCAATGACTTAATGAGGCCTGACACAAATAAAGCTGCTAATATACAGACATTTAAACTCAAGAGTCCCTTCAAACACCAATGACACATCACAACAGTCTCCGACACTCACTTCCTGAGCACATGTGTGAAGAGTCCGTCGGTCCACTCGCGTGTGTTGGGGTCCAGGGTTCCGTATAGGTGGTCTTTGCTGATGGCTTTGGGGTCGATGATGTGGGCGACGCCCTCCAACCCCTCCAGTCTCTCCAGAGCTTTGAGGAGAACTCTCCAGGCCATCGTCTTACCACTGCCTGACGGGCCGACCATCATCAGACCATGATTGATCTGAGTGATCTGATACAGCTGCAGCACCTGAGGATCATCGAGATAAAGAGGAGTCACTCGTGATGCAGTTTTGGGTCAAGCGTGCTTCTCTAATAAAATGTTCCTTACCTTCTCGACCCACATGCTGCCCACATCGTCTCCGTCTCCATACGTGAGGTACATCTCAGCACAAACCTTCTTGAGCTCGTCACGGAGCGCAGTCATCTCTCCTCGCATGTACTGAATGCCAGGGAAGACGTCAGACAGCAGACTGAAGAGCAGAGGAATGTCTTCTGCCACCAGCTTCGGCACCATCGTCTCACAAACGCTCTGGATCAGAATCTGACACATGGGAACATACGGGGAACAGGGTCAGAGGTACAAGGAGACACTCTTATGTTTACTCCTGTAACTTCTAAATAAAGTCATGAAATCAAAATGTGATTATGTAAAAGGAATTTCAATCGATTACATACAATTTCTTTGTAAAGAATGAAAACGTCCTAAACAAGAAACATTTCTCTGTTCCCAACCCTACATTTGATTTCTCTTTGAATATTCGTTTCACTAACAAATGCGTCACATTACTCAAGCAAAAGAGTTTGTGAACACCATTTCATGTTGATGTTAGCTCAGTCATTTGTACCTCCTGCTCCGGAAGATTCTCTGCAATCTCGTTCTCGTCCACGTCCTCTCCTCGTTCACCCTTCTCTCGTTTGATCTTCTGGATTCGTTCTCGCTTCACGTTCCCGGCGCTGATCAGCACACTCTTAAGCGCACGCAGACCGAAGTCATAATGCGACTGAGACGACAGCTGCTCGTCACACAACCTGCAACGACGAGATGAACGTCACTGTGCATTCCTAAAAACTTCATAAAGCTTCTGTAATCAGTGCACAAACCATAATGCATCTGAAATTCAGCTGGCAACAGTGGATCATCAACAGCTGAACTACATGAATACTGAACAATAGCTAAACATTGGCATACTTGAAGAACGGGACGATCTTCTTGGCGAGGATCTCGGCGGTTCGGAAGCCCTGCGAGTAGAGCATGACCTGAGCGATGAGCTGTCGGTCCGGTTTGGTCATGGCTAAACTTCTGAAGAGCTTCTTCAGGTTATCGGGCAGGTTGGAGCGTCCAGCGTAACCAGGATTCATGGTGATGAAGATGGCCATCTCAGGACTCACCTTCACCTGTTTGTTCAGCAGCTCTGTGGTGATGGGCACACCTGAACACACACACACACGATCTGATCACCTTCATTTAAACAATGGAACTGGATTCCAGATAGGACTGGTTCCTAAACAAAGCATTTCACACCAACATATGGGATGTTTGTACATACTGCGGTCTCTGTTGGGGTTGCTGTGTTCTCTCAGCGCCACCTGGATGAACTGAACCTGCTGAGATACAGCAGACAGCATGCGTTCCTCCAGACGGTTGAACTCATCAAAACAGCCCCATGCGCCCACCTGACACAGACCCACAAAGATACGGCCCATCGCCTGAAGAACACACACGGTTTCAACATGATTAAAAGACACGCGTTACAAACAGTCCCCTGATATTCAGCCAATCCTCTGACGTGCATAAATAGAAGTTATGGACATATAACATGTGTAATGGGTCAATTCAGCGCAGACTGATTCTTATTTAACCTCTAACCTGAGCAGGTTTATATGCCATCACATTTCATGAATGCAGGTCAAAGTAAAATGTTCTGTACCTGGAAGTCAAAGGTCTCGTCGCAGTTGAAGACCAGCACGAATCGTCCGAGCTGGTGACCGAGAGCTTTGACAGACTCCGTCTTTCCTGTTCCAGCAGGACCTACAGAACAAGAACAGCTTTTATAACAGCTTCACCTCACGTGTGCGAACATCTAAATGCTGCTCCATTCTAGAAGACAGCTTAAAGAAGTTCTGAAACTGGACCGACCGAAGGGAGATCCGCCCAGACGGGCCTCCAGCGCCTGTGTCATGGTGAGGTAGCAGCGGTCAGTTAGAGGCGTTTGCACCAGCTTGTCCTGCACCCCCAGATACTCAAAGCCATAGTTGAACTTTGCGTTGGCCATCTGAATGGAGAGCTGCTGCAGGACGTCCGTCTGTTTGGGGTCAAAGTAGAAGCGCATCTGACAGAGCCACTCGAAGGATTTGGGGTTGTCAATCTTGTTCTTGAGCAGAGTTCTGGTCACGTCTCTCTGGTGGACCATCTCAGTGATCTAAAAACAAGGAGGAAATCAGAATAGTTGGAAGGGAGCCATTAGTTTCAGTCATAAGCCTTCCTTCCTGTCTAAGTGGCCGGTTCTCAGCTAGAATAATCTGTAAAGCGGACCAGACTACATGTCCATTGGCAGAAGTCTGGCTCTGCGAGACTAAGAAGCCCTTATGAGATACTGTGTCATGATTAACCTCACAAACATGTCTAAAGCTCCAGACGAGTGCAGCACTAACAGTGTTCATGGGAAGTTGTTTGTGGTCTACATGTACCACTCAAGGTTCCCAGACTTCCCACTCTTGGATCAGGATTTTTCCAGTATTTCCAATGACAGGATAAGGATTTGTAAAAATTATTTTAGCGAGGTAGCACTCATGAAGAACACTTTTAGCCAATTAACTATTTTAGTGAAATTAAATTCACTGAAACACATTTTTCATGACTTTAAGGTTTAAATTCCTTAATAAAATTCCCTGGTATGTACAGGTTTTCCATGACCGTGGGAACCATATCTGAATGCACACATTACAATATACAGCATCTGTGGTTTGAAACAATCAATATGAGCTTCTGATGTTCTGACCAGATGTTCCAGTTTCCTCCTGCGTAGCGGCGGCTGCTCCATCAGAACCGTGTCGGCCAGCAGGTTCAGAGTGGCCTCCACATTGGCCAGAACCGCCTGCAGTGGAGCCAGGTTCCCTCCGCCCGCAATCGTGGTCAGAGCGTTCTCCACATTCTCAGACCAGTCGATCTGAGTGGACAGAACCACCAGCTGGGCCTGAATGGTGCAGACAGAGTTAAGATTGAGTTTGTGTTGTGTGTGTTAACTTAGATACTCTCAGAAAGCTGCTGACCTGGTATCTGTCAATCCAGTCGATGTAGGTGCTCAGGTCGACGGCGGTGCCCTTGTTAAAAGCGCCCACCTCAGTGACGGACTCCGCCAGCAGTTTAGCCAGCGTCACTCTCATCTCGCGCTCCACCAGCGTGAGCCACTCGTTGATCTTCGGATGCTCCGTGATGGACACTGGAGTTTTGTAAAGCACCTGAAATTAACAGTGTACATGTGAGAGACTAGCGCCGTTTTACCTCTGAACAAACAAACGTTCAGAACGTTTCATTAGGATGATGGATTTAACAAGAGGCTTCTGATTTCTTCTGTGTTGTACCTCTTCTCCCTCTCTGGATGAGATACCCAGCACTTCAGTGTTGTCCTCGTTCAGCAGGATGCTGGAAACGCCAGCAAACATTTTCTTGAAGTGTTTCTGCAGTTTGGCCACGTTCTTACTGTTGCCGATAATCTCCAGCAGATCTTCATCACCGACAAAGTAGAACCTTCAGGAAACAATATAGTTATAAAACAATCATCTCTATGGGCAAATCAAACTAAAACCTAAAACACTCAGTGGTATGATGGTGATTACAGCACGGCAAAATATGTACCATCTAGAACATTCTGCACAATTATGAAGGTCGTTTCAACTGAAATAACAAGCTTAATTCATTATTCACCGCATTTACCCAGTCTGATTATGTGTCGTGCATCAGCAGATGTGACGGACACTACACAGCTGATAAAATATCTGACCTGGGGAAAGAAGAGCGCTCTCTCTCCAGATATTCTCCCAGCGCTTTCTGGATCTTTCCCAGCAGATCTGCAAGTCTCTCCAGTGACCTTTGAACCCCTTGAATGTTCAGGACGTCCATGACCAGCGGAGACTTGGTGACTTTCTTCATTAGAGCCAGAAACTCCGTGCTGATGCTGGGAAATCAAGCACATGTGTCACACGATCAGGTTCACACTCTGTTGTGCGGTACATTAATCCATTGCATCATAACACTCACCTCTGGAAGCGCTGCGTCTCCACTGGCAGGAGGTGTTTGATATCGGCACTTCCTGTAAAAATGCCTTCGAGGTAAACCCAGCGGCGCTGCACATCAATCCACACATCAAACAGAGCCATGATGCGGTTCAGTTTATCCTCCCAGCTCAGAGCGTCTTCTTCAAACACCTGCACGGTCAAGTCTTTAAATCAACACAGACCTTTTCACACAACCTGCATCAGAGAAACTAAATCTAACTACATTACCTTGTAGTAAGGAGACAGTTTCATGGCCGACACACTGTTGATGTGCTCCTTGACTTTGTTGAACAGATCGTCCCATCCGCGAATCAGGCGACACTTATTCTGATAGTTGACCAGATCGAGCTCGTAGGAGTTCCACACTTCACGAATCTACAGTTCAAGAAACAGAGTTTGACCTTTGACACAAACATCTCATAAAGATCCCTAAAGTCAATGGAGTTATGAGATATAGATACAGCATTATAGATGAGAAACCTGTTTGAGGAACTCCTCGAGCGCCATCTCTCCCTGAGCCACCAGCAGCACGTCCTTCACCACCATCTCGTTCTTCTGCAGGTCCACGTCCCAGATCTGCCCCAGACTGAGTTCTGACAGAACCCAGTTCACATGCAGACGCTTCATTAGCTGCTTCCAGTGACGGTCCTTCAGAGCTTCAGACTTCAGCTCGATCACCAGCATGTTCACCTGGAGACCAACACAGAGTTCAGATGGACCACTGCAAGACCACAGTCTCTCACCCAACGTTCACCAGCGCAAGTGTCTCACCTTCATGTATCCTTTGAGCATTCTCTGCACATGCTCGTATGAAGCGTACTGCCGCAGACGAGCGGGGAAGTTCTTCAGCTGGTTGAGAAGAGCGTCTAAATTCTGCCGCAGCTGTAAACACCAACATGAAGTCAGTAACACAAACGGACTGATAATCAGGTGTCACGCACTGAGGTGCAGGTGTGTCGTTCACCTTGCGCGGCTGCACAGAGACCCACGGCTGCTCCTTCATCTGATCGATCTGCTCCCAGACCTTCGACAGCTCAGACCAAACGCCCTTCAGATCCTGAAGCTCCTCCAGAGCAACCTGACAAACCACACACACACACACACACACACACACACACACACACACACACACACGATCTCTAGATCCACTTTCTATCCTGTCAGTCTTTTATAATAAGCATTTAACCAAAAAGTCAAACTTCACACACACACAAGTTTTCTTCAGGAATGACATCACTTTTGGTGGGAAACAACAGCACAAGTATCCTATCCTGTCTTATTTGATAAAATTACAAATTGGTAAGACAGCTGCAGTGTTTGAGCTTGAACGGAGCACATTTCTGAAAGTCTGCTGCACTCATTTAGAGTAATACTTCATTACAACCCAAAGCAAAACTATAGATTATTTTAAAGGTTAGGGTTTTAACGGGAGTCACCTGCACTCTCTCCTCACTGCTGCTCAGTAGACCCGTGTCCGTCAGCTCTAACGCCTCTTTTGCTTTTGCACACTTCTCTCGGTCATCCTTCAGACGGCCAAATTTCCCCTCATAGATGGTGAGCGACTGCAGCGCTTCCTCTGGACGCAGACTCCCCTACAGATCAAACAGCAGAGAAACACTCAAGACCTGAAATGAACTTGTAACTGCTGCTGGCAGATGGTTTACACAAATGAGCTGAACATACCGCCACTGGTTTGGTCTTCTCCCAGTCTGACAGCAGGTCTGTGGTGCGGTTCTCCACTGCACGATCCTCCTGAACGATCTTCATCTGAAGGTTAGCCACCTGCTGCTGGATGGCTGTGTCCTTGCGCTTCATGATGTCACTGAACGCGCCCCACTCGCCCTCGATATTATCAATGTACAGCCACGAGGGGGGGAACTGGAAGCGCTGCTTTTCCAGAAGACGCTGGCCATTACGGAACAGCTTCAGGGACGAGAAGATTTGTGTCATGTTTCCTCAACAGAAATACATTTATGAATCTAAATGTGGTGGATTACACTCACATCTACTTGCTTCTCAAACTGTTTGATCTTGCGTTTGAGGGTCTGCACGTACGTAATGAAGGTGACGGCGTCGGAGGTGCTCGCCGTGTCAACTGAATGCTGCTCCAGTTCTTGACGAGACTGAAGAATCACACAGAATTTCAGACAAACTCACATGGACGAACAAACACGACGCTTCAACGCTGAGACCTGCACTCACCTTAGAGATCTGAGAGTGGAAGTCCAGCATGTTGTTGCCCAACATCTGCCCAAACTTACTCAGAACCTCCTTATGCCACGAGTCGTACTTTAGATTCACCTTGGACTGAACCTAAACCATCAAAGATGAAGCATTGACAGAAGTTTAGCAAATGACAACACTGAACACATCATGAAGAATGGAGATGCAAGCGGTCACATTCTGACCTTGCCGTAGTCTATGATGACGGGTCCAAACTCTTTCCTGGTCTCTGCGTTGTCAAACGTGCCTCGAGCTTTGCGGATCTGCACGAGCAGCGCCTGCCACTTATTGAGATCTTCTCCCAGACGGTTATAAATATTCTCCGGCTGCATGTCCCACAGACACTGATACTGCAGCCACACCTAAAGGAGGAAACACAATCAGTCTGCTTGTTTCTGTACAAAAATAGGACAATCTTTAAAAAGCCCAATCAGAGCAATGAACATTACCTTCACATATTGCTCCACCTCAGACACATTTTCCTTCACGGCATTATAAGATTCCTCCAGCGCCGCCGGCCCATCAGGCATTCTGGTCAGAGCATTCCTGTAGAACTTTTCCTCTTCTGATAACTCGTAGTGAACACCAACCTGTTTCAAGAGCAGAAGTTAACACACGCACGCACGCACGCACGCACACACACACACACACACACACACACACACACACACACACACACACACACACACACACACACACCTGATATCTCTGACTCTGAATTCTGGGCAGTGACAGAATGACCATCTTCCAGTAGAACATCTCCTGATAGAGTCTGTAGCGGCAGTCTTCAATAGGCGGGTTCAGATAGATCACTTGGTTTGTGATCCTCAATTCATGGATGACGTTCTGTTTGGACAAAAGACAATAATTCAGTGTAATCGAGGTAAAACAGTCTAGGGTTACAGCAGCGGTTTCTACACATAAGCAGAAATGAGGGGTCAAATCTACGCTGTGATGCCTTGCCTTGATCTTTGGTTCTCCTCCAGGCTTGTGACTGAGTTGTGGAGTTTCAGTGTCCATGTCCACATCAGCCTTGTCCTCCATCTGTCCCCTGAGGACCTGCGTCCAGGCCTTGAGTCCCGCCTGCAAACGCACGCCAAGGATGCGCTCGATCTGCAAATGAAACATGGACCATGTCGATTTATTCTGTGAATGCCTATTTTGCCATTTATGCTGCGTACATTTGAGTTAAGTCTCATGTGTCAAACGTCTGATTAATGTCTCCTTTACGTTTAGTCCAGTGTAACTCACCTCAATGTCCAGTTTATTGACCCAGATGGGCAGATTAGAATAAGAGTGCAAGTTGAGGTCATCAACAGCTTTCTGAATGCGGCTCAGGATCTCATTGAAGGTCTTATTTTCATACATGCAGGTCTCAAGAGAACGAACCTCCAAATCAATCTTCTCCTCAATCAGTAGAAGGTCATCCACCTACAATTCAACATCACATTCACACTTTGTCTTTTTCTCTTGAATGTAAACATGTACCATTGCACAGGTCTTTGACTGACCAACCTTTTCCTGGAAGTTGAAGACCGTTTCCGCCAGACGCTGGACATAAGGGTCGAGTTTGTAGGACTCCCAGACCAGAGCGATGCCCTCAGTGACCAACGCCTGGACCTCCTTCTTCAGTCCTGCCACCAGTAGAGAGATGGACATCCGTTCTTCCACCTTCTCACAGGTGCGCTCATACGTGCGGACGCTCTCGATAAGAGAGATGGCGAATGGATACAGCTGATTGGCCTGATGAGCTTTGTTAACGATGGCCAGCGGCACGCGGAAGCTCAGCCACTTCAGGTTGCGCACTTCCTTGGAGAGGGTGATGATCTCGGGGAGGAAGTTCACTTTGAGCTTTAGCACGGTTCCCGTGCGGCCGCGGGCACGCGTGTTCTCGATGGTGAAGATGCGGCCAGACACGCCGAGGTTGCGCTGCTGCACCTTGCGAGCCCAGTCATCAAAAATCTCCTGCGTGTTGAGTTTGGCACGGAAACTGTCACCATCCTGCTTGAGCTTCAGACCCTCCACGTGATTCTCCCAGCCCTTTCCAAGAACATCCTCCACGCGCTTCATGTAGGCGGTGAGCTGTCGGTCGATCTGTTTGGCCCAAATAATGGATCCAGAGACCGGAGGCAGATCTCTCACATGACTCATCTTACAGGACTGGCTCTGAGGGTATTGAACTTTGAACTTGTCGTGCAGCGACTCGATGTCATCTTTGACGCGCTGGATGAGCTGCGTCTGGTACTCTCGGATGGCTCCACGGATGTGTGGACGGACAAACAGGGCGTTAAAGCGAGAGAATATACGGAACATTTCATTGGCGTTCTTGGCGGTGCCCAACTGGTCACGCAGGCGTGCGGTGATGCGGGTCTCCACGCGGTCGATACGCTCATCGTAGCGCTTCATAGCTGCTTCCCACGCCTCCATTCCCTCCTTTGACACGTCCAATCCATCAACCTCCTTCACATTTTCATAAGCCAGATTCACTTCCTCGATGGCGTTTGCATCTGCAGCATCGAACAGAACCTCGGTCACCTTCATATCGGGCTGTTCGGCAGTCTCCCCCTGAGCATGCTGGGGCACGGCAGACAACTGCAAATGAAAACAGAACAATGAATGAGCCCGTTATACAACGATTTAATGCTTTAATGGAAAGTGTTTCACACCATTAGTTTGTATTCATCTAAACATTCGATTCAAAATCTCTTGACATTGACTTTTTTGGCTTGTAGTTCATGTCTGTTAGCTTTGAGGTCAACTATATGCTAAATGTACCAAATATACTGATGTCATCCTCTTGCACTCGAGGACCTATAGAACTGTCTGTCCAGTTAAATACTCTCTAGGACGAAAATGTCCCTCCATTAATACCATCTCCAATAGCAAGTAGCACATCATGGTTTTGCTGGACTGTGACAAAAGTTTGCAAAAAAATAAGAAGCCCTTCAATAAGTCTATTCCCAACCTCCTGTTTCAAGAGGAAATACATCAGCACAACGAAAACTTCTCTGAGTTCTAAACTCTTCAAATAATAATCAGATTTAGTACCTGAGGTCTCAGCACACGAACAATAACTGCTCTGAGCTGCTCATGTTGGCGTCTGAACCGCCGCATGTGGTCCAAGCGGGCCTGAAGCTTGCGGTGGGCGGGGCTTAAACGCCATACCATCTTCAGATTCTCCTCTCTCTTCCTCTTCACAATATCCCTCAGGAGTACCTGAAGTTTCTCATACTCATCCTCCCACGTCTGGAAGACTTCAAAACACGCCACCATCACCTGAGGACGACACAAGAATATAAGCTGTGAGCTGCAGGTGCACCGCTGCAGAATGAACGAGACCTGAACAGCAGCAGTACCTTCTCAAACTCTTCATAGGCCACATGCATGAGCTTGCGAGTGCCCAGAACTTTGAGCAGCTGAGAGCTGAGGTCTCGCGAGATGGCCTCCACCAGTCGTAACGCACGCTGGATGGGATACTTGGTGTTTCGGATCTTGCGCAGGTGGTTGAAGATGGCTACCAACGCCTGCCGTATCTTGTCCAGCTCAGTGGCTGACAGAAGGTCGTTGAGGGGAAAGTCTTTCATCAGGGGGTTGTAATCATTAACAGTCTCCACGGCCTGCTTCAACCCTGAGAAACACACATTACGACAGACCCAAATGTTAGAAAAGCAACACATAATTAGATGACACTTGAGATAACTCCTGCAGGGATTTAAAGACACCTCACCCGTGTCCGTGTCGAAGCTGACTGTGGCGTGGAAGCGTTTGCCGTGTTTCAGGATGTCTAAGGTGAGCAAGACCTCTGGGCTCTCTCTCTTCTCCTGAATGCGGTTGAGGGCACGCTCGAGGTTCAGCCAGAAGCTGATCTCCTGCAGGGCGGTCCCAGAGGCCGGGTCACGGTCCAGTTTAGTCACCTGAGAACAGGTCACAGGTCAGAAACCGCAGCACAAACCTGAGATCACAATCATGTTTTGGACATTTTTTCCCAACTACCCACAACTCCAATAATGTTTCTTGCACAGTAACACTATTTGAACGCAGTAATGCTATGAAGCTCAAACCTTCTGGATTTCTCTGATCCAGCGATTGACTCCAGACTGCAGCTGGTTCAGGAATGTTGGATCCTCCACTTTGTCACCAAAGTCAGTGACCTTGGGCTTTTCTGTGGCTCAGTAGCACTGCTTCGCCACATTAGTGATGATGGGGTGGATGAGCAGACTGATCTCTGGGATCTCAATATTCTGCTGCAGGTGGAGGAGCCCCATCTCCAACTCGGCAATCTTCTTCTCCACTGAGGGAGCCATCTTATCTCCATCCCTGAACCAAACACACACACCTGTTCTGTTCAGTAATGCTGAAAGGTGACTGATATACAAGTTAATGTATACATGCTTAAAAAGGGCAGTGCTGCATTCTCTAAACATCATCCATAAGGTCAGAGGTGACGTTACCTGTCGGCTTTGCCGGACTCTCGGATGTAGGATTTGAAGTATGGAGCGACCGCATTACTGATGAAAGAGTGCAGTGTCTCGTATGGAGAATCCTCACTTAGAGTCAGAACTCGCACCTGAGTCGAGATGGGTTTGTCTGCATCAATAACTCCTGTCCGCTTGATCAAAGCGAGGCTGAAAGATCATGTGTCCCTGTTAGTCGCGGAGTGAAAAGCCTCATCTCACATAACACACTAATTCCATTAGATAACTAATATCATAAATCAATTATAATCTAAAACTCTCAATATGAGCTTGTTACCTGTTTGATTTGAGCCCGTAATGAATGTCAATGCTGATGCTGTAGGAAATACACTCTTTCTCCTCTTCACCTTCATCACCAACATCCTCTGCAGTCCAAACAAGTGTCAGAAAAAACAACTAGCAGCGATTTTTGACATTCAACATTCAAAATGAGAAATCACTGAAAACATACACTATAAATAAAACAAAGAAAGCATGTGACCGTGACATCATGGATAAAACTGAGAGAGTTCATGTTTGTTCAAATCTGCACAGAAACAACAGCAGACCCAACACTTAAATAATATAAAATATAAATGAGAAAAACATCAGATGATAAAAGCAGTGTTGAATGAAAAAAAAGCTTCATTTTGAGGCCTGAATGTTCCTCATGTGATCACTCATCTGATCTGAGGCCTGTACCATAGTCAGGGTATCAGGATTGGTGGAGTTGACCAAACCAATCAGGCTACTGTTCAGTTTAAGATTAGCGCACGCACATGTGCACCTGAATGAGGTTTGACAGATCCTGCGTGTTGTTTCTGCACATCTAAACGGCTGACGTTAAACAGCGCACCCTCTCTCTGGACTGTAATGTAACTTCTAGTTAGTTTGTAACCAAGTCAGTGCCTAATTTGGTTAAAACACTTTAACAATTGTCCAACCTTCAATCCTACTTTTTTCCACAAAAGGAGGAACGAGTTGAAATACATTTTTGCGGTAATCAACATTATCCCACAATTGCTGTCGATTGATCTGAACTTGTGTTGAACACAGAATATTCCTTTAATCTATTTTATTAGCTTAGAAATATAGCCTAATGTTGTATAATGTTTATAATTTCAAAGATGATTCATGACTGAAGTAGGTAAATGAAAACAAATAGTGTATTTAAATAGAATATCAGAATCCATCTGCAGAAAAACTATATTTCAATATTTCATCATGAAGAGTGCGCTTTAAGACGGGGGAGTGGCTGCACAGACAGACTTATCTTCAAATATTGACTATAATAACAAAAATACAGTAACATGAGCTTAAAGTGCTTAAAAACTGGTAAACTGAGACTGAGATGGACAGATTCACTTCTCTTCAATGATTATGCTTTGCACCATTTATTTAAAAGTAATATGTCAAATAAAGTGTTTTCTTCTGAACAATAACAAGTGCTCAAAGTGCGAAAGAACTGAACTGCTAAACTGAAGATTAGAAGTGAAAATCAAGGCCATTATCACTTATTTTTTATTTTTTTCTGGGTTGTAAGCAAAGTCCTGCAAACTTTCTTTTGAAGACATTTGGACCAGAAGATGGAGTGTTCATGTAACTCGCATGTTGATTTGAAACCGACAGGCTAGTTAATGCTTTTTTGTCTTCTGCTAGTTTTCTACACAGGGTGACCAGTGGCTGCGAAATTCTGAATGACAAATCATGTTCTGCACGTATTTTTAAATCGCAGACAGGGTCAGTCATAGACCACGGTGTGTCAGCTGTAACAGTTGCTCCCGGCAACGTCGTGGTACGTTTGAGTGCACGGACAGCGGCTTTATGACCGGAGTATAAATCATGACGAGCAAGCACTTTCTTACAGCTGCTGGCATACAGTAGCTTCCTCGAGCAAATCGGGCTCTCTCAGTTTCTGGCACCAACTGCCAAAAGGCTCGCCATCTCTACTTTCTTCAATCCACGCCCAGCGCCATTTATTTTTGAGTCCTTTATCTATTGCTAGGACATCATCCCCAGGCTTCATAAACTTGCGCTCCATTTCACCGACAACGCTAACGTGAGATTGATATATGGGTGTCAATCATACTGTGTTGCCAGGACCCGCCCTTCTCTGCTTCTGATAGGCTTGTAACGTTAATTAGAGCTGCGTTCCTCTCATATGATTGGTAGGTGAAATAAATTGACTAGAAAATATTAAACCGCATGCGCAGGTTCCCAAATATTATTTTATTTTTTTCCCTCACGGCTGCACGCCGGAGATCCGGCAATACTTTAAGCACTGTGATTGGTTCAGCATCTGTTGACATGCTGAAGATCCGTGAGTTCTTGTCCATGTGAATGCAATTTAAATTTGCACAGCAAAGCTTAAAAATATTATTAGCCGGACCGGTGTATCTCACGAGTATTGACTCTGACTATCACACCTGGAGTCGTGAGTTTGAATTCAGCGTGTGGTGAGTGACTCCAGCCAGGTCTCCTTAGCAACCAAATTGGCCCGTTGCTAGGGAGGGTAGAGTCACATGGGGTAACCTCCTCGTGGTCACTATAATGTGGTTCTCGCTCTCGGTGGGGCGTGTGGTGAGTGACTCCAGTCGGGTCTCCTTAGCAACCAAATTGGCCCGGTTGCTAGGGAGGGTAGAGTCACATGGGGTAACCTCCTCGTGGTCACTATAATGTGGTTCTCGCTCTCGGTGGGGCGTGTGGTGAATTGTGCGTGGATGCCACGGAGAATAACGTGAAGCCTCCACACGCGCTACGTCTCCACGGTAACACGCTCAAGTCACATGATAAGATGTGCGAATTGGCGGTCTCAGACGCGGAGGCAACTGAGATTCATCCTCCGACACCCGGATTGAGGCGAGTCACTACGACACCACGAGGACTTACAGCACATTAGGAATTGGCCGTTACAAATTGGGGAGAAACATTTTTTTTTTTTGCACAGCGGTTGAGTGACAGGTCGAACTTGCAACCTAGAAGTCCTTGTTTTCACCAGACTTGCACTTGGGAAATCTTGCACATATCCACTATCGTGAGCATATACAATTATAACAGATCCACCTAAAATGTAGCCGTAGAACTGAAACAAATGCAAGTATGACAAATAAAAACAGACCATGACAGAAATTTGAAAACTTGGTCCGTCAAAGTGATAAAAATGTTTTTCTAGCACAACCCATATGGCAGAGAACAGCATTTCTGCAGAATAATTCCCAGTGATGTGGTTGTGAATAATATGGGAAAAACACAGTTTTAACACGACCGTTTTCTCCAAATGTGTAACGGCTTCATGAAAACTCTGTTTACATTGATCGTGTGAGCTGTAACAACTTCTCTTGACTGGTCAACTTCAGGTACGTCGCCAAATCGGCCCAAATTTTTTAAACATTTAAAAAAATGATCGGGTGGTCATGAGCTGCTCGTAATTCCTCTCACACTATGTGAGCCGCGACCACACGAGTGCCGACGATTTCCATGTGATCTCTCCCGACTGGAAAGATTCGGTCAATCGCAAAGTGTTCGCCTGCCTTAAGAGGGACTTTAATGCCCAAAGTATACTTCACCTGTCCGTGCACCATCCACGAAACTTCATTTTCGTCATCCGGAGTGTCCGTGTGCTGCCAGATTTGTCTGTCCATGTGGAATGTGTGTGGAGAAATGCGCAAGAGGAATTAATGCTTGACAACTGTGTGTAAAGTCCCCTAGTGTATCCCTTTCTCAGTCAACATTGTGCATGAGCATTTCTCCGCACAGACAGAACAATCTGTCTGCACACGGACACTCCTGATGAAAATAATGACGTCACACAGAATAAGCACGGACCACCGTGGAACGCGGACAGGAGTACACTTTAAGCTTTAGGGTTAGGTTAATTGATTAATGTACCGCACTTATAAAAGTGAGAATCCAACACTTCTCTAATCGTTCTCAACATTTTTACAGCGTTTTAAAACCATTTGCATATATATATATATATATTTTTTTTTTTTTTTTTTAGTTAACCTACATTTTACACAAATTATTTTAAGAAATCAAATAAAAAGTGAATGCACATTATAAAAAGTGATTTTTTAGACTGTATGAAATAAACCAGTAGAACTGAAATGTGTATTGTTTCGACATTTTATTCAGTGTATTAACGGTAGTGGACAGTTACTGTACATTAAAATATATAAATCTCTTTCTAAAAAAGAAAATCATCAGCGATAACAGACAATTTTAATGGAGCTTTTAAGATTATTTTGGGTAGTTCTTGGAAAACTTTGCTCAGATTCATCTCATGGGATTGAATTAGGGCCACGGTTGTCAAACTGGGGTACGCGTACCTCCAGGGGTACGTGGACTGATTTCAGGGGGTACGAAAGAATATCTAAGGGACTGTTCGTTTTTTATTTAAGGGGCTACCGGAGGAGTTTTGAGATCTGTAGTCAAAAAAAGACGTGACCCTCCCTTCGCCAGCAATATTTTTTTTCTATAACCCTCCAAAATGATAGTGAAAAAAGGCATGACCCTCCCCGATAATTTATTGATTACTTCTGTACTGGTTTGCGCTTGGCAAAGATGTTCAGATAGCCATTGTTTTTTTTACAACCAAACGACTAAACTCCTGCTTTCTCATCTAACTAGGGCTGTAACGATAGACCAAACCTACAATTCGGTTCGAATCACGATTTTTGGTTTTAGATTTGAAAGAAATCATGTTTTCGGTGCTGATGCAGTGGTGACGCGTTCATGTAACATGCAAAGGTGGCGCTGCCAATAAAGTATCTAAAAGCTGCCACAAAGAACCGGCAAAAGTAATGATTATGAATATGTCAAATATAGCAAGGAGACATTTTAATTGTTTATTAATAAACAAGTGTTTGTCAGTGTCGGCTGCAAAGATGAAGTTGGCGATGTTGACTCGCGATCTTCAGTAGAGAGAAATGCACATTTCATACAGATTACATAAGCAGAGAGTCTGATTTCTTTTGTTTTGAATTGTTCTGTTAAAAAGTAGACATTTCAAGTTTTCTATATTTCTCAGGCCTGTGAGGCAAGTACCTTATACGCTGTGTTTCGGTTCATTTATTAGACGAGAGTCCAGTTCACGCGCCGCGCCTCCGTGTCATGATGATCTATTTTCTACTATATTTACTTCTTATTTATTAAATCCAGGCACTTGGTTGATGAAACATTGATTAAAATTAAGATACAATTAATAAAAAACGAAATTCACTTTAAAGAAAGTTTTAAAGTCACTTTCAGAGCGGTCATGTTGGTAACATTGTTTTTTCCCTCATAAATGCGAACACGAAAAATTAAATAAAAATAATATTTTAAGTTCTGTGGAGGCCGACCCTCATCCGGTGGGTAGCATTACTTTTGTTTTGTGCAGTGTAGTTCATAGAATTACTAAAACATATTTTGCCACAGGTCTAAAAGTTAAAGATTTTTTGTGTCACGTCACATGTGTATTTCCCTCATCCATCCATCTTCAACCGCTTATCTGAAGTCGGGTCGCGGGGGCAGCTGCTCCAGCAGGGGGCCCCAAACTTCCCTATCCCGAGCCACATTAACCAGCTCTGACTGGGGGACCCCGAGGCGTTCCCAGTCCAGTGTGGGGATGTAGTCTCTCCACCTAATCCTGGGTCTTCCCCGAGGCCTCCTCCCAGCTGGACGTGCCTGAAACACCTCCCTAGGGAGGCACCCAGGGGGCATCCTTACCAGATGCCCAAACCACCTCAACTGACTCCTTTCGACGCAAAGGAGCAGCGGCTCTACTCCGAGCTCCTCACGGATGACTGAGCTCCTCACCCTATCTCTAAGGGAGAAGCCCGCCACCCTTCTGTGGAAGCCCATTTCGGCCGCTTGTACTCGCGACCTAGTTCTTTTGGTCATGACCCAGCCTTCATGACCACAGGTGAGGGTAGGAACAAAAATTGACCGGTAGATCGAGAGCTTTGCCTTTCGGCTCAGCTCTCTTTTTGTGACAACGGTGCGATAGAGCGAGTGCAATACCGCCCCCCCTGCCCCGATTCTCCGGCCAACCTCCCGCTCCATTGTCCCCTCACTCGTGAACAAGACCCCGAGGTACTTGAACTCCTTCACTTGGGGCAATACCTCATATTATTTCCCCTTATTTCCCTCACATTAAATATAAAACGCATGTGTATATTAAATGCATTTTCTGAGAATTTATATTTCAAGTTTTGTCTGCAAATGTCACGTCCATAACGCTGGAATTGCCCAATTTTAAAGAATTTATCCTCAACTAGTTTTTTGGCGTAGGTCTACGTATTTTATTATATTAACTTCTGCTAATAGTTATTTAAAAATGTGGTAGCCCTACATCTAACACATCACACTCCACTGTTATGGTGGCAATTTCAGTAGATTTACTCACTAACATTGTTGTGGAAACACAATAAGAATGGAAACTAAAATATGGCAGTATCGTGCTACAGCGCACACATCAGCTACAGTTCTGGGTCCTCAGTCCCAATACTATAAAACTCGACGTAGCCTACGTTCACTTCACATGTTAATGCAGCGGTAGAGTTACACTCACATGACACTGCACTTATTCGCAATCACAAAAGTTCATTATTTGCTCGTGCTTTAAAGCTTTGGCGGGTAAACCTTTCATTGGCGTTCTGATCTGACATGATCACACTTTTTCTATTAACAAAATATTCGAGAGTGGAGATTGGGTTCATATCTGTTTAAAATCATTATATTCAGCACATTTGTATCATATGTTGACTTTTGATGAGATTTGTATCATAGCCTATTTGTATGATTCTATTCACTATTCTCGACAAAATTGATAAAAATAAATATTAAATAAAAAAAAACTTGTTGTTAACAATTGGTGGTGTTGGGGGTACTCCGGAAGATCTATAATGTCTCAGGGGGTACATGCCTGTTAAAAGTTTGGGAACCACTGAATTAGGGTTATGGTTATAATAATAGTAAATGTCATCAATACCATTATAAACAGTGCCAAGAACGCTTTGTAGTGAGCCGTTTATTATGAGATATAACTTTCACCTCACGTTTTTTCAGAATCGAAAACCAGGAACCGGAGACGATTCCCAAATTTGTGGAATCGAACAGCCCAACCTGAAGTAGACCGTTATACAGGAAGCAGTTCCACGTTGCGCATGCGCACCAGAACAGAACAGCTGACCCGAATGGAGAGTTCACACTACACTATTTTAAGCCCAATTGTTTCTCGCCGACAAAAGCCTGAAATAGTGGGCAAATCGGAGCTCGCTCCCGTGAGAGATGGTCGCAATGTATGAACTATCAAAGACCCGATTTGAGAGAAGCGCAGACGCGTCGCCGATGTCAGCGAGATATCTAGCATGTTAAATATCTGGACCCGTCTGCGACTCCAAATCATGCAATGTGAAATGTGTTTCGACTGAATGCAACAGCAGCGTTGAGCTACATCCAATGAGAGAGCAGGAATCGATTCAGTGGGAGGAGTCCTGATGTACCTGCAACAGAACATCAACTAGCGGCTGCGGTATCAAGAGTCTCATTGGAAATGGAGGATAAATTAGAGGAACATTGGCAGGAACACCAGCGACTATTTGATGTTTAATCTGAACTGTAGCACAACCGGGTGGAGAAAGAGATGAAGAGAAATCGCCAATTCTCTTGGACAATCAGGTCAGCAAATAGGGAGATTTTACAGTAGGAGGCACTTTTTCATATTGTAACCAATAAAATATATGATTAAAAACACACATCATATTCTGAAATGCATAACATATGATCATGCATTAGTTTTCGTGTCTCGTATCACTTCTCGCGTGTTCTCGGTTGAGAAATGTAATTTGGAGTTCAGGAAGAGTCGTGTAATGTGTTCACCCCTGTCGCCGATTCCTCGTGTAGTTTGAAAACGCTACGACTTAATTGACAAGACAGACAGTTGTGTGATATGAACGGTACCACAAACCGACGTCTTTGAAGGTCGTGAAGTGTGTAGGAGGCATTATTACCCTGACCCAAACTCATGGTACAGACCCTATAGTGCAGTCGAGACACCCTCTCATCTAATGTATTATTCATCACTGATCGGATTCAAGCAGCTTTATGGTCTCATTAAAACCATGTTATGTTTCCTTTAATAAACATATGAGAACTTTCGTTCTGATCATAACTACACAAACATTGCGAGAATGTTAGTTTAATACTGACATATGATGACTCAGAACCGCAGACATTAAAATGACGTCATGTAAATGTTGTATATGTATGTAATAGGAGTTTAAAGTCGTTAAGATGCTGTAAAATGAAAGTTTTAAACCTTTCAAAGCGTTCCGCTCCACCAGGATCGAGTGAATTTGCGGGTCTGACAGGAATTTTCTCATCTGCTCAAGCGCGCACTTCTCCTCCAGCGCGCTCTCGAGTCCCGCGGGCGCGTCCCCGCCATCTTCCAGCAGCAGCGGCACGAGTTTACGGATGTGTTTCTGCAAAACAGACGCGTCCGCCACCGTCTGTACGGCCGCAGAAACCTCCATCCCGCCGCTGCCGTCGTCTCCTCCGCCACTGTCAGACATTTCACACAGAATAAAGCGCCAGAAACCGCAGATTGAGCTGTGACAGAGCGCGCGAGCTGTATCACGGTCACTGACTCACTGACCAACGCCCAGTGCAGACAGGATCTTTATTGTTGCATTGTGTTCTGGGATATGTAGTTTTCCACAACCTGGAAGTCATGAGTAGTCATGACAGATGAACTACAACGCCCAGATAGCCGAAACACAGCACAAGCGCAATCGTCAGCCCATCTCTGCGGCTTTCTGCCATGTCATGTGTTATTGAACGTGTATAAACTGAACATTGTTAGAAAAATTATGTTTGGCGTGCCAATAAAAACTGTGAATAAGAATAATATCATCAATTGATGCTCAACCTTTTAGACAGAATTTGTCTGATGTTGTGGATGGAAGACAATTAGTCATTTATTAAATTATATGATGAATCCATTGAGATGTTGAAGAAAGCAGGTTTAGAAAGAAGCGACATGAAGAATCTCGACATTAAAACACATGTACACTTGACAATAATGACATGCAAACATGTTGTTATGTACATGCACATAGGTCTGGGTATGCTTGTGCAAGTGGTATATAAAAACAAATATTTTTACATTTTTATAAGTAACAAGTATAAATCTGAATTTATATATTGCACATATTTTGATACAGTCTATTATAGTCTTCATCTGTTGTAGTTTATTAATGACTAATTTGGGACAAGAGGTTCACGTGACAGGAACCCCATAATAACCCTAATGCACCTAACCCTGCTGCTATCACGTCACTGACGAATCAGTGTGTGTTGTGAGCGAGAGAGTGTGTGTGTTGTCAGCAAGAGAGAGAGAGTGTGTGTGTGATCTCACAGGCATCACAGTTCTTGTCTCACACACACACACACAATGCCACATAAGTCAAAGAAAGAAAAGGTAGCTATATGTTGAGAAATGATTGTATATATCTGTCTGTGTCTGCTGTAAAATCTTAATGGTCCTGAACTGTGTTAGTCTGTGAGATCCAGCAAAAGTGGAAGAAAGCAACACCAAGACAAGCAGAACTCAGAAAATGAGGTAAATATTGATTATTATTTCTTGGTAAAACATATATGGAGTGATTATAGTCTATGTTTTGTGAGAATAGATGTTGTTAATGTGATTTGTTGTAAGAGTATTACATTATGTTTCCATGAACATTAATAGTTTCTCAGGTTGTATATTTATGACACAGAAGATGTTTACTGCTATCACAATTAACACAATCCATTAAACAACACTTAGTTTAATTACAGGTAATACAGACTTTCAGTTGATCATTTGTTTTTAATTGTAGCTGGTGAAACATCACAAATGTCAGCAGAAGTTTCATGTGGATGGAATGACATTGTCTTAGTTTAGTTGTACAGATCAGATCAATAGAT
The DNA here is from genome assembly GCF_025860055.1 of Xyrauchen texanus. NCBI lineage: Eukaryota > Metazoa > Chordata > Actinopteri > Cypriniformes > Catostomidae > Xyrauchen > Xyrauchen texanus. The sequence goes on along the minus strand of NC_068291.1, from coordinate 45,677,436 downwards.
TGTTGTGCGTGTGAGAAATCTGACTCAATGTGAATAAATGATCTGTGAAATGAGGATTGTATGATGTGACTCTGCTGTTTCTCCAGGGTTCGACCAGTGATCCTCCCGTCACACATGTGATGCGTGTCAAGCAGTCGTCCTCTCAGTGTGCACTGAAGACACGTTGTAGACTGAGCACCTCGTGTTTCCCCATCAGCAACAACAGAGAACTGCTGACACTGGCCGCTCTGAGAGGTAGAGAATCGTCTGACACACACACATCATCTCAGATGTTCATGGAAAGGTTTTGATGGTTTGCTCAGACAATAGGACAGATGAAGGGTTGGATGCATCCGTATGCAGTAGTTTGGGTTTTAAATTAAGAATTAATGCTCTTGTGGATGTCTTGTCTTAATGAGCAGGATGTTATGTGATGCATAATTTAAAGCGCAGGGGATATCAGTGAATGTGACCCTGAATCTCAATGACACTTTATCCACCAGCTCAACACAACAACAGAGTTTGTGTGTCACCGACATTTATAATGATAAACTGTGATTGATTCAATCTGATTGAACTGCTCAAGACATGAAGAGCTCTATTTGAATTCTGTTCTTGTGTGTTTAAACCTCTCATCTTCATCATCCTCTTCATAATCTTCATAATCTTCATCATCCTCATCAAAATATTCATCCTCTTCATCATCATCATCTTCATCATCAGCCTCTTCATCGTCTTCATCATAATCTTCATCATCCTCTTCATCGTCTTCATCATAATCTTCATCATCCTCTTCATAATCTTTATAATCTTCATCATCATCATAATCTTCATCATCTTCATCATAATAGTCATCCTCTTCATCATCTTCATCACCATCATCATAATCTTCATCATAATCTTCATCATCATCATCATAATCTTCATCATCTTCATCATAATATTCATCCTCTTCATCATAATCATCTTCATCATCTTCATCATCATCATCTTCATCATCATCGTCATCATCATGATCTTCATCATCATCATAATCTTCATAATCTTCATCATCTTCATCCTCTTCATCATCCTCTTCATCATCTGCATCATAATCTTCATCCTCTTCTAGAATTAGAATGATTCTCTTACTCCATCTTCAGAATCAGAATGATTCTCTTACTCCATCTTCAGAATCAGAATGATTCTCTTACTCCATCATCAGAATCAAAATGATTCTCTTACTCCATCTTCAGAATCAGAATGATTCTCTTACTCCATCTTCAGAATCAAAATGATTCTCTTACTCCATCATCAGAATCAGAATGATTCTCTTACTCCATCTTCAGAATCAAAATGATTCTCTTACTCCATCTTCAGAATCAGAATGATTCTCTTACTCCATCATCAGAATCAGAATGATTCTTTTACTCCATCATCAGAATCAAAATGATTCTCTTACTCCATCTTCAGAATCAGAATGATTCTCTTACTCCATCTTCAGAATCAAAATGCTTCTCTTACTCCATCTTCAGAATCAGAATGATTCTCTTACTCCATCTTCAGAATCAAAATGATTCTCTTACTCCATCTTCAGAATCAGAATGATTCTCTTACTCCATCTTCAGAATCAGAATGATTCTCTTACTCCATCATCAGAATCAGAATGATTCTCTTACTCCATCTTCAGTATCAAAATGATTCTCTTACTCCATCATCAGAATCAGAATGATTCTCTTACTCCATCTTCAGAATCAAAATGATTCTCTTACTCCATCTTCAGAATCAAAATGATTCTCTTACTCCATCTTCAGAATCAGAATGATTCTCTTACTCCATCATCAGAATCAGAATGATTCTCTTACTCCATCTTCAGTATCAAAATGATTCTCTTACTCCATCATCAGAATCAGAATGATTCTCTTACTCCATCTTCAGAATCAGAATGATTCTCTTACTCCATCTTCCGAATCAGAATGATTCTCTTACTCCATCTTCAGAATCAGAATGATTCTTTTACTCCATCTTCAGAATCAGAATGATTCTCTTACTCCATCTTCAGAATCAGAATGATTCTCTTACTCCATCTTCCGAATCAGAATGATTCTCTTACTCCATCTTCAGAATCAGAATGATTCTCTTACTCCATCATCAGAATCAGAATGATTCTCTTACTCCATCTTCCGAATCAGAATGATTCTCTTACTCCATCTTCACAATCAGAATGATTCTCTTACTCCATCATCAGAATCAGAATGATTCTCTTACTCCATCTTCAGAATCAGAATGATTCTCTTACTCCATCTTCAGAATCAGAATGATTCTCTTACTCCATCATCAGAATCAGAATGATTCTCTTACTCCATCTTCAGTATCAAAATGATTCTCTTACTCCATCATCAGAATCAGAATGATTCTCTTACTCCATCTTCAGAATCAAAATGATTCTCTTACTCCATCTTCAGAATCAAAATGATTCTCTTACTCCATCTTCAGAATCAGAATGATTCTCTTACTCCATCATCAGAATCAGAATGATTCTCTTACTCCATCTTCAGTATCAAAATGATTCTCTTACTCCATCATCAGAATCAGAATGATTCTCTTACTCCATCTTCAGAATCAGAATGATTCTCTTACTCCATCTTCCGAATCAGAATGATTCTCTTACTCCATCTTCAGAATCAGAATGATTCTTTTACTCCATCTTCAGAATCAGAATGATTCTCTTACTCCATCTTCAGAATCAGAATGATTCTCTTACTCCATCTTCCGAATCAGAATGATTCTCTTACTCCATCTTCAGAATCAAAATGATTCTCTTACTCCATCATCAGAATCAGAATGATTCTCTTACTCCATCTTCAGAATCAGAATGATTCTCTTACTCCATCTTCAGAATCAAAATGATTCTCTTACTCCATCATCAGAATCAGAATGATTCTCTTACTCCATCTTCAGAATCAAAATGATTCTCTTACTCCATCATCAGAATCAGAATGATTCTCTTACTCCATCATCAGAATCAGAATGATTCTCTTACTCCATCTTCAGAATCAGAATGATTCTCTTACTCCATCTTCCGAATCAGAATGATTCTCTTACTCCATCTTCAGAATCAGAATGATTCTCTTACTCCATCATCAGAATCAGAATGATTCTCTTACTCCATCTTCCGAATCAGAATGATTCTCTTACTCCATCTTCAGAATCAGAATGATTCTCTTACTCCATCATCAGAATCAGAATGATTCTCTTACTCCATCTTCAGAATCAGAATGATTCTCTTACTCCATCATCAGAATCAGAATGATTCTCTTACTCCATCTTCAGAATCAGAATGATTCTCTTACTCCATCTTCAGAATCAGAATGATTCTCTTACTCCATCATCAGAATCAGAATGATTCTCTTACTCTATCTTCAGAATCAGAATGATTCTCTTACTCCATCATCAGAATCAGAATGATTCTCTTACTCCATCTTCAGAATCAGAATGATTCTCTTACTCCATCATCAGAATCAGAATAATTCTCTTACACCATCTTCAGAATCAAAATGATTCTCTTACTCCATCATCAGAATCAGAATGATTCTCTTACTCCATCTTCAGTATCAAAATGATTCTCTTACTCCATCATCAGAATCAGAATGATTCTCTTACTCCATCTTTAGAATCAGAATAATTCTCTTACTCCATCTTCCGAATCAGAATGATTCTCTTACTCCATCTTCAGAGTCAGAATGAAGCTGAAAAGCCGACGTGTAATTGCGAAGCTGAAAAGCCGACGTGTTATTGCGAAGAAAAAAGCCGACGTGTAATTGCGAAGCTGAAAAGCCGACGTGTATTTTCGAAGCTGAAAAGCCGACGTATATTTTCGAAGCTGAAAAGCCGACGTGTAATTGCGGAGCTGAAAAGCCGACGTGTAATTGCGGAGCTGAAAAGCCGACGTGTAATTGCGGAGCTGAAAAGCCGACGTGTAATTGCGAAGCTGAAAAGCCGACGTGTATTTTCGAAGCTGAAAAGCCGACGTGTTATTGCGAAGATGAAAAGCTGACGTGTTATTGCGAAGATGAAAAGCTGATGTGTTATTGTGAAGATGAAAAGCCGACGTGTTATTGCGAAGATGAAAAGCTGATGTGTTATTGTGAAGATGAGCCGCTGATGTGTTATTGTGAAGATGAAAAGCCGACGTGTTATTGTGAAGATGAAAAGCCGACGTGTTATTGCGAAGATGAAAAGCCGACGTGTTATTGCGAAGATGAAAAGCTGATGTGTTATTGTGAAGATGAAAAGCCGACGTGTTATTGCGAAGATGAAAAGCTGATGTGTTATTGTGAAGATGAGCCGCTGATGTGTTATTGTGAAGATGAAAAGCCGACGTGTTATTGTGAAGATGAAAAGCCGACGTGTTATCAGCTTTTCATCTTCACAATATCGTCGCTTCATCTTCACTAACACGTCGGCTTTTCATCTTCACAATGTGTTATTGTGAAGATGAGCCGCTGAGGTGTTATTGCAAAGATGAAAAGCCGACGTGTTATTGCGAAGATGAAAAGCCGACGTGTTATTGTGAAGATGAAAAGCCGACGTGTTATTGTGAAGATGAAAAGCCGACATGTTATTTCAAAGGTGAAAAGCTGATGTGTTATTGTGAAGATGAGCCGCTGATGTGTTATTGTGAAGATGAAAAGCCGACGTGTTATTGTGAAGATGAAAAGCCGACATGTTATTTAGAAGATGAAAAGCCGACGTGTTATTGTGAACATGAGCCGCTGATGTGTTATTGCGAAGATGAAAAGCTGATGTGTTATTGTGAAGATGAAAAGCCGACGTGTTATTGCGAAGATGAAAAGCTGACGTGTTATTGTGAACATGAGCCGCTGATGTGTTATTGTGAAGATGAGCCGCTGATGTGTTATTGTGAAGATGAAAAGCCGACGTGTTATTGTGAAGATGAAAAGCCGACGTGTTATTGTGAAGATGAAAAGCCGACGTGTTATTGCGAAGATGAAAAGCCGACGTGTTATTGCGAAGATGAAAAGCTGATGTGTTATTGTGAAGATGAAAAGCCGACGTGTTATTGCGAAGATGAAAAGCTGATGTGTTATTGTGAAGATGAGCCGCTGATGTGTTATTGTGAAGATGAAAAGCCGACGTGTTATTGTGAAGATGAAAAGCCGACGTGTTATCAGCTTTCATCTTCACAATAACGCGTCGACTCATCTTCACAATAACACGTCGGCTTTTCATCTTCACAATGTGTTATTGTGAAGATGAGCCGCTGAGGTGTTATTGCGAAGATGAAAAGCCGACGTGTTATTGCGAAGATGAAAAGCCGACGTGTTATTGTGAAGATGAAAAGCCGACGTGTTATTGTGAAGATGAAAAGCCGACATGTTATTTTGAAGGTGAAAAGCTGATGTGTTATTGTGAAGATGAGCCGCTGATGTGTTATTGTGAAGATGAAAAGCCGACGTGTTATTGTGAAGATGAAAAGCCGACATGTTATTTAGAAGATGAAAAGCCGACGTGTTATTGTGAACATGAGCCGCTGATGTGTTATTGTGAAGATGAAAAGCCGACGTGTTATTGTGAAGATGAAAAGCCGACGTGTTATTTCGAAGATGAAAAGCTGATGTGTAATTGTGAAGATGAGCCGCTGATGTGTTGTTGTGAAGATGAAAAGCCGACATGTTATTGTGAAGATGAAAAGCCGACGTGTTATTGTGAAGATGAAAAGCCGACGTGGTTTTTCGAAGATGAAAAGCCGATGTGTTATTGTGAAGATGAGCTGCTGACGTGTTATTGTGAAGATGAAAAGCCGACGTGTTATTTAGAAGATGAAAAGCCGACATGTTATTTCGAAGGTGAAAAGCTGATGTGTTATTGTGAAGATGAAAAGCCGACGTGTTATTTAGAAGATGAAAAGCCGACGTGTTATTGTGAAGATGAAAAGCCGACATGTTATTTTGAAGATGAAAAGCCGACATGTTATTGTGAAGATGAGCTGCTGATGTGTTATTGTGAAGATGAAAAGCCGACATGTTATTGCAAAGATGAAAAGCCGACGTGTTATTTAGAAGATGAAAAGCTGACGTGTTATTTAGAAGATGAAAAGCCGACGTGTTATTGTGAAGATGAAAAGCCGACATGTTATTTCGAAGATGAAAAGCCGACGTGTTATTGTGAAGATGAGCTGCTGATGTGTTATTGTGAAGATGAAAAGCCGACATGTTATTGCAAAGATGAAAAGCCGACGTGTTATTTAGAAGATGAAAAGCTGACGTGTTATTTAGAAGATGAAAAGCCGACGTGTTATTGTGAAGATGAAAAGCCGACATGTTATTTCGAAGATGAAAAGCCGACGTGTTATTGTGAAGATGAGCTGCTGATGTGTTATTGTGAAGATGAAAAGCCGACGTGTTATTGCGAAGATGAAAAGCCGACGTGTTATTTAGAAGATGAAAAGCCGACGTGTTATTGTGAAGATGAAAAGCCGACATGTTATTTCGAAGATGAAAAGCCGACGTGTTATTGTGAAGATGAGCTGCTGATGTGTTATTGTGAAGATGAAAAGCCGACGTGTTATTTAGAAGATGAAAAGCCGACGTGTTATTGTGAAGATGAAAAGCCGACATGTTATTTCGAAGATGAAAAGCCGACGTGTTATTGTGAAGATGAGCTGCTGATGTGTTATTGTGAAGATGAAAAGCCGACATGTTATTGCAAAGATGAAAAGCCGACGTGTTATTGTGAAGATGAAAAGCCGACGTGTTATTGTAGAAGATGAAAAGCCGACGTGTTATTGTGAAGATGAAAAGCCGACATGTTATTGTGAAGATGAAAAGCCGACGTGGTTTTGTGAAGATGAAAAGCCGATGTGTTATTGTGAAGATGAAAAGCCGACGTGGTTATTCGAAGATGAAAAGCCGATGTGTTATTGTGAAGATGAAAAGCCGACGTGGTTTTTCGAAGATGAAAAGCCGATGTGTTATTGTGAAGATGAAAAGCCGACGTGTTATTGTGAAGATGAGCTGCTGATGTGTTATTGTGAAGATAAAAAGCCGATGTGTTATTGTGAAGATGAAAAGCCGACGTGGTTTTTCGAAGATGAAAAGCCGATGTGTTATTGTGAAGATGAAAAGCCGACGTGGTTTTTCGAAGATGAAAAGCCGATGTGTTATTGTGAAGATGAAAAGAGATATTTTGTTGAAAGCTGAAGACAATTATTTTAAACGTTGACTTACATAGACTTTGAACTGCCTGCTGTGTCCTTCCTGCTTGAACCTCCTTACAATTTTAAATCAAATGAATAAGCCTGTGTGTTCTTGTTGTGGGCTTATATGAATTCACTTATGCATTGATATACAAACTGTTTTATATTTTATCATATTTATTATTTGTTTGCAGCAGTCCTTTTGAGCTCTCGGAACAGCTGCTGTTTCTTGTTCTGTAAATGTCTTTAATTGCTTCATAATTTAACAGTTATCCCTTGTACTGTATACATCATGTGTTTGAAGTTTTTATGAGATAGTGTGAGAGAGTGTGTGTGTGTGTGTGTGTGAGTGTGTGTGTGTTACTGGAGGAAATCAGTTGCTGGCGTTACTGGAGGAGATCAGATCAGATACTGGTGTTACTGGAGGAGATCAGATCAGATGCTGGTGTTACTGGAGGAGATCAGATCAGATGCTGGTGTTACTGGAGGAGATCAGATCAGATGCTGGTGTTACTGGAGGAGATCAGATCAGATGCTGGTGTTACTGGGGGAGATCAGATCAGATGCTGGTGTTACTGGTGGTGGCGTAGTGGCTAAAGCACAGGGCTGTTAATCAGAAGGTCACAGGTTCTAACCCCACAGTCACCACCATTGTGTCCTTGAGCAAGACACTTAACTCCAAGTTGTTCCAGGGGGATTGTCCCTGTAATAAGTGCACTGTAAGTCGCTTTGGATAAAAGCGTCTGCCAAATGCATAAATGTAAATGTACTGGGGGAGATCAGATCAGATGCTGGTGTTACTGGGGGAGATCAGAACAGATGCTGGTGTTACTGGGGGAGATCAGATCAGATGCTGGTGTTACTGGGGGAGATCAGATCAGATGCTGGTGTTACTGGGGGAGATCAGATCAGATGCTGGTGTTACTGGGGGAGATCAGAACAGATGCTGGTGTTACTGGGGAGATCAGATCAGATGCTGGTGTTACTGGAGGAGATCAGATCAGATGCTGGTGTTACTGGGGGAGATCAGATCAGATGCTGGTGTTACTGGGGGAGATCAGATCAGATGCTGGTGTTACTGGAGGAGAACAGATCAGATGCTGGTGTTACTGGGGGTAACACCAGCAGAGAATAGAATCCTTTATTTTGGTCACACATTATACACACAGTTTTTTGCATATATCAGTGAAATGTATTAGTTTTCACATATCCCAGCTTAGCTGGGGTCAGAGTGCAGGGTCAGCCATGATACGGCGCCCCTGGAGCAGATAGGGTTAAGGGCCTAGCTCAAGGGCCCAACAGTGGCATCTCGGTGTCAGGAGCACAACCTCTCACTCAATGTCAGTAAGACCAAGGAGCTTGTGATGGATTTCAGGAGGAAAGACAGAGAACACAGCCCCATCACCATTAATGGAGCACCGGTGGAGAGAGTCAGCAGTTTCAAGTTCCTCGGTGTCCACATCACTGAGGAACTCACATGGTCCGTCCACACTGAGGCCGTTGTGAAGAAGGCTCACCAGCGCCTCTTCTTCCTGAGATGGAAGGGAGTTTGGAATGAACCAACACATCCTCACACGGTTCTACACCAGCACTGTAGAGAGCATCCTGACTGGCTGCATCACCGCCTGGTACGGCAATAGCACCTCCCACAACTGCAAAGCCCTGCAATGGGTGGTGCGAACTGCCAGGAACATCATCGGAGGTGAGCTTCCCTCCCTCCAGGACATATATAACAGGCGGTGTGTGAAAAAAGCTCGGCGAATCATCAGAGACTCCAGCCACCCGAGTCATGGGCTGCTCTCACTGCTACCATCAGGCAGGCGGTATCGCAGCATCAGGACCCGCACCAGCCGACTACATGACAGCTTCTTCCCTCAAGCAGTCAGACTGTTGAACACTTGATCTCTCACGATCAATAATTAGCACTGCACTTTATTAATCTTATATCTCACACTGGACTATCATAATTATATTCTCCACAATACATCTACTGTATATTTTTTATACACTCTTTATTTTTTATTTTTATTGTATGTGTATTGTATATTGTGTGTATTGTTTACTGTACATTGTATATTATTATTGTGTTGTGTAAGTATGTGTACATTTGATTTGTAAATTGTGTTGTGTAAGTATGTTGTTTACTGTAATTGGTATATGTCTCGTCACTGTCATGACTGATATGTTGCTCGGAACTGCACACAAGAATTTCACCTACTGTTGCACTTGTGTACATGTGTGACAATAAAGTGATGTGATTTGGTGGTGCTGGGGCTTGAAAATGTTTTATTTTCTTATGTTCATAATGTCCTGTTAAATGCTTATTTTATTTTATATTGTATAGTGTATATTGTTATTATAGTTTTTATTTGATTCATTGCACCATATTTTAATTCTATTTTTATTATTATTTGTCTTGTTATTATCTGTTTTGTGTATTAATGCTTTGGCAATATATGTAAACACAATCATGCCAATAAAGTACTTTAAATTGAAAAATTGAGAGAGAGTGAGTACTGTCTGTGTGTGTGTGTGTGTGTGTGTGTGTCAGTAGGTTTGTGTTGAGCTGCATTTATACAAGTGCTGGAGGGGCTGTTGCTCATTAGTCCCGCCTCCTTTTCTTCATAACCAATAAACTTCTGCTTCAACGGCCAGTGTTGTGATGTCACCACTCTTTGGTGCAGTGGACCAATGATTTGCCTCCTGCCTGTTGACATCACAGAGCCGTCGGTTCCTCCAGCAGCAGCAGCAGCAGCTTCATTTTCTCTGGATCTTTTGTTAAAATGGAGGCTGTTGTGCTGCAGTAAATGGACAGGATGATTGTAGACGCTCCCAATTCTAACGGGCCGTACCCGCCTGTGGCTCTAGTGCACTTCAGAGGTGAGTGATCGAGACTGTAGTACATACTGTGATCAACTGTGTGGCTTCATTGAGTTTCAGTTTTCAATGTGTGTGTTTACAGTCGATTAGAAGCGTTACATTGTGTTATTCAAACGCTGAATGAAAGAGAGACAGAGAGTGAGTGAGAGAGCGAGCTTTACCTTTAGTACCTTCCGCCCATCCCCCCCTCCTTCACTCCAGCAGTGATGTCACAGGACAGGAAGTGAGGTCACAGCTGAAGGCTCCAGTGTTTTTCTCTCATTCTAACTCAGATATGAGGGAAATTAAACTGTCAAATGTTCATCAGACATATGTGTATATATATGTGTGTGTGTGTGTGTGTGTGTGTGTGTGTGTGTGTGTGTGTGTGTGTGGTGCGCGCGCGCGAGTGAGTGAGTGAGTGAGTGAGTGAGTGAGTGAGTGTGTATATGTGAGAGTGTGTGTATGTATATATGTGTGAGTGAGTGTGTGTGTGTGTGTATGTATATATGTGTGAGTGTGTGTTTGTTTGTTTGTGTGAGTGAGTGTGTGTGTATATGTGTGTTTGAGTGAGTGAGTGTGTATGTATGTGAGAGTGTGTATGCGTGTTTGAGTGAGTGAGTGTGTGTGTATATATGTGTGTGTGTATATATGTGTGTATATGTGAGAGTGTGTATGTGTGTTTGAGTGAGTGAGTGTGTATGTATGTATATATATATATGTATGTGTGTGTGTGTGTGTTTGTGCGTATATATATATATATATGTGTGTGTTTGTGCGTGAGCTGATTATTGATTGATCTGTTGATTTGAAATAATAATTGAACAAACTTGTAATACAGGTGTGTGTGTGTGTGTTGATTATAGATGTGTGTTTGCATATTTAATAAAGATCTGATGTTTCCAGCTCATTAACACTTAACTGTTTATTCATATATTGTTTATATCAGTCGAGTATTTTGTAAACAAATTCAGTTCTTTAAGTCTTTAATTATAGATTTACATCAGATTCATTTGGGGAAATAACCTCCATCAGTGTCAAACCGCTCACCTGATGATGATGATGATGATGATGATGTTTAATTCACAGCTGTTTGTGATTCAGTGCAAAGTATGTTTTAATACTTTAGCATAAATAGAATGTGGTGGTGGTTGTTGTTGTTGTTGCCCTTTTGCACAAACAGAAGTCCGATAATGTTTCCTTGAGTTGTGTTTATTTTGCGTTCTGTATCTTGTCATCAATATTCTCAATAAGCAACTCTGTTAGTTATAATAATAATAATCTTCTTGGATAAATGATATTAAAGCACAAATACAACATGTTATAAATACTCTATTAATACACCTGTGAGCATCACATGCTGCTGTGTCCTCTGAAGGGTATTTTGGTGTTTTTCATCAGATAACATCAGAACTTGACGAGAAGAACTCCACATCATCTCTGGAGATATTAATGAAATAATAAATGCTCTGAAAGTTATGGATCACTCTTTATCAATCATCCGTTGCTGGCAAATGTAGTAATTTAAGAGTCCACCATTGAAAATCCCTTTTCAGTTCAGCACTATTTATATATGGGTTATAATGTATGTCACATAATACTATATAACAGAACATTAATTCATTAAAGGGACAGTTCACCTTAAAAAAAGACAATTCTGTCATCATTTATTCACCCTCATGTCGTCCCAGATGTGACCGACTTTCTTCTGCAGAACACACATTAAGATCTTTAGAAGAATATTTCAGCTCTGTTGGTCCATACAATGCAAGTGAATGGTGACCAGAACTTTAAAGCACATAAAGGCAGCATAAAAGTAATCCATAAGAGTCCAGTGGTTTAATCCATGTCTTCAGAAGTGATCCAATCGGTTCTGGGTGAGAACAGACCAAAATTGAACTTTTTACTGTATATATTGACATCAGTCTCCATGACATTCATTATTCCAAGCTCGATTATTCTTCAACATTCACTTATTGTATGAACCAACAGAGCTGAAATATTCTTCTAGGGATCTTCATTTGTGTTCTGCAGAAGAAAAAAAGTCAAACACATCTTGGATGACATGAGGGTGAATAAATGATGACAGAATTGATATTTTTGATGAACTGTCCCTTTAAAATCACATCATATTCCCACAGTCATGGAAAACCTGGAAATATCAGGGAATTTCAAAATGGACCCTTTTAAAAACAAAATCATGGAAATGTGTAAATTGAATATATATTTCCTTCACGGCTGTGAGATATTGTCAGACGTTGCTCTTGTGTTTTATACAGTAAATCTTGCTCTAAAGATGTCCGATCTGTGTAAATGCTTCATTAACCAGCCTAATTAACTGGATTGTTTCTAATCATCATAAACACATGAGTGATCCGAGACTGTGATGATTGGGATGACTGTGATGACTGATGACTGTGATGATTGTGGTGATTGTGATGACTGTGGTGACTGTGATGATTGGGACGACTGTGACGATTGTGATGACTGTGATGATTGTGGTGACTGATGACTGTGATGGCTGATGATTGTGATGACTGTGATGATTGTGGTGACTGATGATTGTGATGACTGTGATGATTGTGATGACTGATGACTGTGATGATTGTGGTGACTGATGACTGTGATGATTGTGGTGACTGACTGTGATTGTGATGACTGTGATGACTGTGATGATTGTGATGACTGTGATGATTGTGATGACTGTGATGACTGATGACTGAGATGATTGTGGTGACTGATGACTGTGGTGACTGATGACTGTGATGATTGTGGTGACTGATGACTGTGATGACTGTGATGATTGTGATGACTGTGGTGACTGACTGTGATTGTGATGACTGTGATGATTGTGGTGATTGTGATGACTGTGGTGACTGATGACTGTGATGATTGTGGTGACTGACTGTGATTGTGATGACTGTGATGATTGTGATGATTGTGATGACTGATGACTGTGATGATTGTGATGACTGATGACTGTGATGACTGATGACTGTGATGACTGTGATGACTGTGGTGACTGACTGTGATTGTGATGATTGTGGTGATTGTGATGACTGTGGTGACTGATGATTGTGATGACTGATGATTGTGGTGACTGACTGTGATTGTGATGACTGTGGTGACTGATGACTGTGATGATTGTGGTGACTGATGACTGTGATGATTGTGATGATTGTGGTGATTGTGATGACTGTGGTGACTGATGACTGTGATGATTGTGATGACTGATGATTGTGGTGACTGACTGTGATTGTGATGACTGTGGTGACTGATGACTGTGATGATTGTGGTGACTGATGACTGTGATGATTGTGGTGACTGATTGTGATGACTGTGATGACTGTGATGATGACTGTGATGATTGTGGTGACTGATGACTGTGATGATTGTGGTGACTGACTGTGATTGTGATGACTGTGATGACTGTGGTGATTGTGATGACTGTGATGACTGTGATGATTGTGATGACTGTGGTGACTGATGATTGTGGTGACTGACTGTGATTGTGATGACTGTGATGACTGGTGATTGTGATGACTGTGGTGATTGTGATGACTGTGATGATTGTGGTGACTGACTGTGATTGTGATGACTGTGATGACTGTGGTGACTGATGACTGTGATGATTGTGGTGACTGACTGTGATTGTGATGACTGTGGTGACTGATGACTGTGATGATTGTGGTGATTGTGATGACTGATGACTGTGATGACTGATGACTGTGATGACTGTGATGACTGTGATGATTGTGATGACTGTGATGACTGTGATGACTGTGATGACTGATGACTGATGACTGTGGATGATTGTGCGTGATTGTGATGACTGTGATGACTGTGATGACTGATGACTGATGACTGTGGTGACTGATGACTGTGATGATTGTGGTGACTGATGTGATTGTGATGACTGTGATGACTGTGATGTGATTGTGGTGACTGACTGTAATTGTGATGACTGTGGTGACTGATGACTGTGATGATTGTGGTGACTGATGACTGTGATGATTGTGGTGACTGACTGTGATTGTGATGACTGTGATGACTGTGATGATGACTGTGATGATTGTGATGACTGTGGTGACTGATGACTGTGATGATTGTGGTGACTGACTGTGATTGTGATGACTGTGATGACTGTGATGACTGTGGTGATTGTGATGACTGTGATGACTGTGATGATTGTGATGACTGTGGTGACTGATGATTGTGGTGACTGACTGTGATTGTGATGACTGTGATGACTGTGGTGATTGTGATGACTGTGGTGATTGTGATGACTGTGATGATTGTGGTGACTGACTGTGATTGTGATGACTGTGATGACTGTGGTGACTGATGATTGTGGTGACTGACTGTGATTGTGATGACTGTGGTGACTGATGACTGTGATGATTGTGGTGATTGTGATGACTGATGACTGTGATGACTGTGATGACTGATGACTGTGATGATTGTGGTGATTGTGATGACTGATGACTGTGGTGACTGATGACTGTGATGATTGTGGTGATTGTGGTGATTGTGATGACTGATGACTGTGATGACTGTGATGATTGTGATGACTGTGATGACTGATGACTGTGATGATTGTGGTGATTGTGATGACTGATGACTGTGATGATTGTGGTGACTGATGACTGTGGTGACTGATGACTGTGATGATTGTGGTGATTGTGATGACTGATGACTGTGATGATTGTGATGATTGTGATGACTGTGATGACTGTGATGATTGTGATGACTGTGATGATTGTGGTGACTGTGGTGATTGTGATGACTGTGATGACTGTGATGATTGTGATGATTGTGATGATTGTGGTGACTGATGACTGTGATGATTGTGGTGATTGTGATGACTGATGACTGTGATGATTGTGATGATTGTGATGACTGTGATGACTGTGATGATTGTGATGATTGTGATGACTGATGACTGTGATGATTGTGGTGACTGTGGTGACTGGGATGATCACTGTTCTTCATGTTGCAGATGTGGCTCCAGCGGAGCAGGAGAAGCTGTTCCTGCAGAAGTTGCGTCAGTGTTGTGTTCTCTTTGATTTCCTGTCGGATCCTCTCAGTGACCTGAAATGGAAGGAGGTGAAACGAGCGGCGCTCAGCGAGATGGTCGAGTTCATCACTCACAATCGCAACGTCATCACCGAGCCCATCTACCCCGAGGTGGTGCACATGGTGAGTCACGCTGCTTTGATGTTTGACCGCCACACAATGAATCTTGTGTTTCCTTTCTGTCTGATCTGGAGTCAGTTTATATAGCGTGTTCTTTGAACAGATCGTACACATGTCGCTTTAAATGCATTTGTGTAGAAACTCTCAATCACGTGACATACGAAACATCTGCGTTGTCACTATGATGTCATTTACTCACACAATTCCTGCTAATACGTAGTTTTGCTAATGTGTTGTTTGTGCTCGTTACCCTCATTAAGACCCATAATGCACCTGTGCTCAATGTTTGATGTCACAGTGAGCCGATTGAACACTTCTATAAACACTAATCGTGAACTGTCTAGAGTTACTGATGAAGACACGAGTGGCTCATCTTACCCTCATATCTGCATGTTTACAGTTGTAAATAGAGATTGTATTTAATGTAGGAGTTATGCAGATATGTTGGCCTAACGATTATAAATAGATATCATAAATAGATATCATATATTGAATCAGTCTCATGCTAACAGCTGCAGTGCTTAAGAATTAGATTTATACTTTATAAACAGTGATGGTTTATTTCATAAGTGTGTGTGTGTGTGTGTGTGTGTGTGTGTGTGTGTGTGTGTGTGTGTGTGTGTGTGTGTGTGTGTGTGTGTGTGTGTGTGTGTGTGTGTGTGTGTGTGTGTGTGTGTGTGTGTGTGTGTGTGTGTGTGTAGTTTGCGGTGAACATGTTCAGGTCGCTGCCGCCGTCGGCAAACCCCACAGGAGCCGAATTTGACCCGGAGGAAGATGAACCGACTCTTGAAGCGGCGTGGCCTCATCTACAGGTGAATCCTCCAGAGTTTCTTACACAAATGTTGTTGCCACATTTAAAATGCCCATAAAGACCGTATGCTCTCACTTAAAGTGGATAAATGTTTTCTTCAATAAGAAGTCATGCACATAAACTATGATGGAAACACATTTACTGATTATATTTCTATAGGGTTTATATAAGACTATAGATGCACATTATCCTGCGGAGACTGGAGTGTGACTACTGTGTGCATTATACATTCCCCTTTTACATTTGCAACTAGAAGCATCTAATAAACATGACAAAATATTTATTTCCTAAAGATCAATGTCCTCATATTCAAGACTGTGAAATTTTAAATCACACCAATCTATAGAAAATCAGATTTTTTTTAATCAAATAGTTTCTGATGTTTGCAGGAGTGTTGATTATTCATGTTTATGAGACGTTACAGACATTACATCATAAATTATCATAATTAATTCAGATTGAAAGTAACGTCCAGCATCATCCAATCACTGTCAATCATGTTGAGTGTCCAAACATCATCTGCAGCCTGAAACTGAACTTCTGATCCGATTTTAGGAGTGAACGCACTTAACTGCATAGAGAGATATAGGATGCTCCCTTGCTCCCTATTTAGTGCATGACTTAACTGCATAGAGAGATATAGGATGCTCCCTTGCTCCCTATTTAGTGCATGAGCTATAGGATGCTCCCTTGCTCCCTATTTAGTGCATGACTTAACTGCATAGAGAGATATAGGATGCTCCCTTGCTCCCTATTTAGTGCATGAGCTATAGGATGCTCCCTTGCTCCCTATTTAGTGCATGACTTAACTGCATAGAGAGATATAGGATGCTCCCTTGCTCCCTATTTAGTGCATGACTTAACTGCATAGAGAGATATAGGATGCTCCCTTGCTCCCTATTTAGTGCATGAGCTATAGGATGCTCCCTTGCTCCCTATTTAGTGCATGACTTAACTGCATAGAGAGATATAGGATGCTCCCTTGCTCCCTATTTAGTGCATGACTTAACTGCATAGAGAGATATAGGATGCTCCCTTGCTCCCTATTTAGTGCATGACTTAACTGCATAGAGAGATATAGGATGCTCCTTGCTCCCTATTTAGTGCATGACTTAACTGCATAGAGAGATATAAGATGCTCCCTTGCTCCCTATTTAGTGCATGACTTAACTGCAGAGAGAGTTATAGGATGCTCCCTTGCTCCCTATTTAGTGCATGACTTAACCTCCAGTGTGCTGTCTGTCTGCACTGGTCTCAGAACAGTTATAGAGAGCTATAGGATGCTCCCTTGCTCCCTATTTAGTGCATGACTTAACCTTCAGTGTGCTGTCTGTCTGCACTGGTCTCAGAACAGTTATAGAGAGCTATAGGATGCTCCCTTGCTCCCTATTTAGTGCATGACTTAACTGCATAGAGAGATATAGGATGCTCCCTTGCTCCCTATTTAGTGCATGACTTAACTGCATAGAGAGATATAGGATGCTCCCTTGCTCCCTATTTAGTGCATGACTTAACTGCATAGAGAGCTATAGGATGCTCCCTTGCTCCCTATTTAGTGCATGACTTAACTGCATAGAGAGATATAGGATGCTCCTTGCTCCCTATTTAGTGCATGACTTAACTGCATAGAGAGATATAGGATGCTCCCTTGCTCCCTATTTAGTGAACGCACTTAACTGCATAGAGAGATATAGGATGCTCCCTTGCTCCCTATTTAGTGCATGACTTAACTGCATAGAGAGATATAGGATGCTCCCTTGCTCCCTATTTAGTGCATGACTTAACTGCATAGAGAGCTATAGGATGCTCCCTTGCTCCCTATTTAATGCATGACTTAACTGCATAGAGAGATATAGGATGCTCCCTTGCTCCCTATTTAGTGCATGACTTAACTGCATAGAGAGATATAGGATGCTCCCTTGCTCCCTATTTAGTGCATGACTTAACTGCATAGAGAGATATAAGATGCTCCCTTGCTCCCTATTTAGTGCATGACTTAACTGCAGAGAGAGTTATAGGATGCTCCCTTGCTCCCTATTTAGTGCATGACTTAACCTCCAGTGTGCTGTCTGTCTGCACTGGTCTCAGAACAGTTATAGAGAGCTATAGGATGCTCCCTTGCTCCCTATTTAGTGCATGACTTAACCTTCAGTGTGCTGTCTGTCTGCACTGGTCTCAGAACAGTTATAGAGAGCTATAGGATGCTCCCTTGCTCCCTATTTAGTGCATGACTTAACTGCATAGAGAGATATAGGATGCTCCCTTGCTCCCTATTTAGTGCATGACTTAACCTCCAGTGTGCTGTCTGTCTGCACTGGTCTCAGAACAGTTATAGAGAGCTATAGGATGCTCCCTTGCTCCCTATTTAGTGCATGACTTAACCTCCAGTGTGCTGCCTGTCTGCACTGGTCTCAGAACAGTTATAGGAGAGTTATAGGATGCTCCCTTGCTCCCTATTTAGTGCGTGACTTAACCTCCAGTGTGCTGTCTGTCTGCACTGGTCTCAGAACAGATATAGAGAGCTATAGGATGCTCACTTGCTCCCTATTTAGTGCGTGACTTAACCTCCAGTGTGCTGTCTGTCTGCACTGGTCTCAGAACAGTTATAGGAGAGTTATAGGATGCTCCCTTGCTCCCTATTTAGTGCATGACTTAACCTCCAGTGTGCTGTCTGTCTGCACTGATCTCTGAACAGTTATAGAGAGCTATAGGATGCTCCCTTGCTCCCTATTTAGTGCATGACTTAACCTCCAGTGTGCTGTCTGTCTGCACTGGTCTCAGAACAGTTATAGGAGAGCTATAGGATGCTCCCTTGCTCCCTATTTAGTGCACAACTTAACCTCCAGTGTGCTGTCTGTCTGCACTGGTCTCAGAACAGTTATAGGAGAGCTATAGGATGCTCCCTTGCTCCCTATTTAGTGCGTGACTTAACCTCCAGTGTGCTGTCTGTCTGTACTGGTCTCAGAACAGTTATAGAGAGCTATAGGATGCTCCCTTGTTCCCTATTTAGTGCGTGACTTAACCTCCAGTGTGCTGTCTGTCTGCACTGGTCTCAGAACAGATATAGAGAGCTATAGGATGCTCACTTGCTCCCTATTTAGTGCGTGACTTAACCTCCAGTGTGCTGTCTGTCTGCACTGGTCTCAGAACAGTTATAGGAGAGTTATAGGATGCTCCCTTGCTCCCTATTTAGTGCATGACTTAACCTCCAGTGTGCTGTCTGTCTGCACTGATCTCTGAACAGTTATAGAGAGCTATAGGATGCTCCCTTGCTCCCTATTTAGTGCATGACTTAACCTCCAGTGTGCTGTCTGTCTGCACTGGTCTCAGAACAGTTATAGGAGAGCTATAGGATGCTCCCTTGCTCCCTATTTAGTGCACAACTTAACCTCCAGTGTGCTGTCTGTCTGCACTGGTCTCAGAACAGTTATAGGAGAGCTATAGGATGCTCCCTTGCTCCCTATTTAGTGCGTGACTTAACCTCCAGTGTGCTGTCTGTCTGTACTGGTCTCAGAACAGTTATAGAGAGCTATAGGATGCTCCCTTGTTCCCTATTTAGTGCGTGACTTAACCTCCAGTGTGCTGTCTGTCTGCACTGGTCTCAGAACAGTTATAGAGAGATATAGGATGCTCCCTTGCTCCCTAATTAGTGCGTGACTTAACCTCCAGTGTGCTGTCTGTCTGCACTGGTCTCAGAACAGTTATAGAGAGATATAGGATGCTCCCTTGCTCCCTATTTAGTGCATGACTTAACCTCCAGTGTGCTGTCTGTCTGCACTGGTCTCAGAACAGTTATAGGAGAGCTATAGGATGCTCCCTTGCTCCCTATTTAGTGTATGACTTAACCTCCAGTGTGCTGTCTGTCTGCACTGGTCTCAGAACAGTTATAGGAGAGCTATAGGATGCTCCCTTGCTCCCTATTTAGTGTATGACTTAACCTCCAGTGTGCTGTCTGTCTGCACTGGTCTCAGAACAGTTATAGGAGAGCTATAGGATGCTCCCTTGCTCCCTATTTAGTGTATGACTTAACCTCCAGTGTGCTGTCTGTCTGCACTGGTCTCAGAACAGTTATAGGAGAGCTATAGGATGCTCCCTTGCTCCCTATTTAGTGTATGACTTAACCTCCAGTGTGCTGTCTGTCTGCACTGGTCTCAGAACAGTTATAGAGAGCTATAGGATGCTCCCTTGCTCCCTATTTAGTGCACAACTTAACCTCCAGTGTGCTGTCTGTCTGCACTGGTCTCAGAACAGTTATAGGAGAGCTATAGGATGCTCCCTTGCTCCCTATTTAGTGTATGACTTAACCTCCAGTGTGCTGTCTGTCTGCACTGGTCTCAGAACAGTTATAGGAGAGCTATAGGATGCTCCCTTGCTCCCTATTTAGTGCATGACTTAACCTCCAGTGTGCTGTCTGTCTGCACTGGTCTCAGAACAGTTATAGGAGAGCTATAGGATGCTCCCTTGCTCCCTATGTAGTGCAGTACTTAACCTCCAGTGTGCTGTCTGTCTGCACTGGTCTCAGAACAGTTATAGGAGAGCTATAGGATGCTCCCTTGCTCCCTATTTAGTGTATGACTTAACCTCCAGTGTGCTGTCTGTCTGCACTGGTCTCAGAACAGTTATAGAGAGCTATAGGATGCTCCCTTGCTCCCTATTTAGTGCACAACTTAACCTCCAGTGTGCTGTCTGTCTGCACTGGTCTCAGAACAGTTATAGGAGAGCTATAGGATGCTCCCTTGCTCCCTATTTAGTGTATGACTTAACCTCCAGTGTGCTGTCTGTCTGCACTGGTCTCAGAACAGTTATAGGAGAGCTATAGGATGCTCCCTTGCTCCCTATTTAGTGCATGACTTAACCTCCAGTGTGCTGTCTGTCTGCACTGGTCTCAGAACAGTTATAGGAGAGCTATAGGATGCTCCCTTGCTCCCTATGTAGTGCAGTACTTAACCTCCAGTGTGCTGTCTGTCTGCACTGGTCTCAGAACAGTTATAGGAGAGCTATAGGATGCTCCCTTGCTCCCTATTTAGTGCAGTACTTAACCTCCAGTGTGCTGTCTGTCTGCACTGGTCTCAGAACAGTTATAGGAGAGCTATAGGATGCTCCCTTGCTCCCTATTTAGTGCAGTACTTAACCTCCAGTGTGCTGTCTGTCTGCACTGGTCTCAGAACAGTTATAGGAGAGCTATAGGATGCTCCCTTGCTCCCTATGTAGTGCAGTACTTAACCTCCAGTGTGCTGTCTGTCTGCACTGGTCTCAGAACAGTTATAGGAGAGCTATAGGATGCTCCCTTGCTCCCTATCTAGTGCAGTACTTAACCTCCAGTGTGCTGTCTGTCTGCACTGGTCTCAGAACAGTTTGAAATCTTATTTTCATCATAACTCCATATAAAGCCTCTGAAAGACACATTTATCAGTTTTAGATGATGTATTAATTCTCAATGACCCACAGATGAGTTTAAAGTTATTAGAAATAAATAACATGTTTTTCTACTTTGATGCACAATCAATTGTTGGATTTAAAGCGGCATATCAAACAAAACTAGAGACTCTGGACTTTACAGTCAAACTGGTTTCAATGAATAAACATAAAGAGATTTCTTACCAGAGGCACTTTTGTTGGAGCGCTTCATGGAAATTGACGTCATGCTGTTGTGTTTGACTCTGTGCGGCAGAAGTTTATCAGAGTCCTGTGAACAATATTCAGTCTGTTTAAATTACTTTAATTATGTGTTACATATAGCAAAGCCAAAACGCATCATCCACGCACTGTGACGATGTCATCATGAAATAAATAAATAAATTGCAATTAATTGTTCATCTGTCTTGTATTTATCAGTCATCTGTGAAATAAATCTATGATAATTATCCACAAATATCAAAGAAATGTCAAAATGATGGAACTACAGTCATCGTTCTATATGTCCTGAATAAAGATGGTGATGTTTTTAGTCTATCAGATGGCGGCAGCGGTCGGGTGGCACTGAGTGAACCACGCGGAGCTCCTCCCGAAGACTCCCGCGGTGATTTATTGTTTTATCCGCGGCAAGAGTGCTTCCCGTCGCCGTTGTACTGGATCGGCCATCATGGATTACGCAAAGGAAATGATCCTTGTCATTATGTGACTAGCTGTCGGTCGTTGAGATGCTGCAGGGAAATCAGTATCACTAGTATATATTCATGGACACGGGGTTAAAACATGTCATGCTTTATTGCTAAATATTGCTCTAATTATTGTCAAATCAAAATGATTGTGTACGATCAGCTCCCAAACACGCTCTTACTCCATACATACAAGATCTGTCGCTGAACGCTTGCATACATCAAGTTCATCACAATGTTTTGACTCATTGCATCTAATAAAAGTGATGATTTTGTTCTCTTAAACACATGGGATAGAAAATGAGTTTTCTCACATAAGTTAAAGTCGTAACTTGTGTGGAAACGCATGAGATTATATATAATATATATCTGACACAACAGCCGCATTATAACCGTGAGATGTCTTAAATATTTCACCTGTTGCTCATTAAAGCATCTTTCTGTTTGTTCTTGAAGTTGGTGTACGAGTTTTTCCTGAGGTTTCTAGAGTCGCCCGACTTCACCCCAAATGTTGCAAAGAAGTACATTGACCAAAAGTTTGTGATGCAGGTAAGCAGAGGTGTGTTCACTGTGAATGCGTGCGGCGGGAGTTCAGTGTGTAACTAAACGTGTTTGTGAACTTCAGCTGCTGGATCTGTTCGACAGCGAAGATCCTCGAGAAAGAGACTTCCTGAAAACAACACTGCACAGAATATACGGGAAGTTTCTTGGCCTGCGAGCTTATATTAGAAAACAAATTAATAACATATTTTATAGGTGAGGATTCAGTTTCATTTGTCTTGTTTGTATGATGTGAGAGATGTTGTTGTGAATGATGATGTCGTGTGTGTTTGCAGGTTTATTTATGAGACGGAGCATCATAATGGAATCGCTGAGTTATTAGAGATCCTCGGCAGGTGAAGCACTGAATGAACTCATCTCTCTGTCTGTCTGTCTGTCTGTCTGTCTGTCTGTCTGTCTCTCTCTCTGTCTGTCTGTTTGATGGAAATATTCAGTCTGAAGCTGTCTCTCTCTCTCTGTCTCTCTCTCTGTCTGTCTGTTTGATGGAAATATTCAGTCTGAAGCTGTCTCTCTCTCTCTGTCTCTCTCTCTGTCTGTCTGTTTGATGGAAATATTCAGTCTGAAGCTGTCTCTCTCTCTCTCTCTCTCTCTCTCTCTGTCTGTCTGACAGTATCATCAATGGTTTTGCTTTACCGCTGAAAGAAGAGCACAAGATTTTCTTACTCAAGGTGTTATTGCCGCTTCATAAAGTGAAATCTCTGAGTGTTTATCATCCGCAGGTGAGTCGCACTGAACGCATGATGATGATGATGATGATGATGAGGTCACTGACAGTTAATGCACGACAGCAGATATGATCTGTAACTATATAATCATGTTGAAACGCACTGAAATGTCACACAAAGCCCCCGTCACTAGTAACAATACGACTGCAGACATTAAAGCGCACATGTGACTGGAGTGACCCGTGTGTCTGCTTCTCTCCTGTATAGTTGGCGTATTGTGTTGTTCAGTTCTTGGAGAAGGACAGCACGCTCACTGAACCAGTAAGACTTCACACTCTGGACAATATCTGATGATCTGAAGATGTAAAGTTAGAACGAGGAGCCGTTTGAGTTTGTGCTTGAATTAAATGTTATTTAAGTGCTGCCAGTGTTTCACCTGTGACGTCTGCAGGTGGTGATGGCTCTTCTCAAGTACTGGCCAAAGACTCACAGTCCAAAGGAAGTGATGTTCCTCAATGAACTGGAGGAGATCCTGGACGTCATCGAACCATCAGAGTTTGTGAAGGTGATGGAGCCGCTCTTCAGACAGTTGGCCAAGTGTGTCTCCAGTCCACACTTTCAGGTGAGGACATACATACGTGGACATGCTGCTGCCGCACGATTAAAACAAGCAGATCTATCACCAAGACTTTTGTACTGCTGCTGCTCCGAAGAGTCATGTGCATCGAGTGCATGCTAGCTAAGTGTGCCAAATGCCGTAATGCTAATGAAATACATTTCTATGTGTGCCTTGGCCTGCTTAACTGGCTAGTGACACAACTCATTATGTGTATCTGGACCATGTAAGAGAGTTTATTTATCTAGTGACTTTGACTAGCTATGCTGAAGTGAAACGGCTTGTCTGCTAAACTGATCCAATTAAATGTTAGACAGAGAGAGAGCATGCAAGATGATTGGCTAATGATTACATGTCAAGGGATCAATCAGCTTCACCATGTGAACCGATTGGCTTTACATATCACATGTGAGTGAGCTGATTGGCTAACAGATAACAAGTTCAGACGACAGCTTGTGCTACAGTCACATGGCTGAACTCATACTGAACTGCGGGAGAAGAGCAAATGATCGTGACATCACACACTATCATGATCTTTTGAGCAGCAGCAGCTTTCAGTGAGCAACAATGTGATTTTATTAATCTGATAAGCATTATATAGTCTAATAATTTTCTGTTAATAAAACTTTATTTAGGGATATCTGATTTATAATGAAATATATGAAGGTTCTTTCTGAACTAATCCAGTTTTAACTAGTTTTAAGAGGCCTGAATAATTGAATCATGCATGTAACGGTTGATGAATACACATGGTCACATGCTCAACACACGTCTAAAGCTGAGAAATGTGCCATATAATCATGTGCATCTTTACTCCATCTATTTCTCCAGATACTGTAAATAATAACATGTGTGATCAGATTGAACCTGCGTTCAGAATAAATGCAAAGGCATTTTAGGAGTGGTACATTATTTGTATTTACATATCCATTCACAAACATCGTATTTAATCATATATGGCCACGTTTCTGTCACTGCGACAGCACTTTGGAAATTAAAAGCAGCCGTTTGCGTAGTTTGTACGATTCCTTCATTCAAAGTTAAATCTACAGCAGCCACGGGCCAAACGCAGCTAATAGAGCAGATGACGTGATCTGTGAAATATGTTCATTTATGTCAAATCATGAGTGTGTCCTGATCCACTGATCCTGTTGGAAGAAGCCCAAATCTCAGATAAATGTTCAGAAACGGGGGGTTTGATCAATGCGGCCATTGAAAACAGTAACTTAATCTATAGAAACTTACTTTTATCGTTGTTTGGATTGGTCTGTCAGGTTGTCAAATTGAATGAAACATTATTGCTAATTCTGTGTACGCAGACTTGATCAATAACTTGATATTATGGCACACACGTGAGACGTGTTCCAGTACGTTATATTGAGTGTCATATGGGGCGGTAGACATGATATACACTATAAACTACATCATGTATATTAACGCTCCTATGGGATTGAAACCTAAGACGTCCCTTTGGTATACGCGGTCATTATTGACCGGAATCAGTGTGGCCTTTTTTATGATGATTATGATTTCCTCTTCCCTGAAGTATGAACAGTACAATTATGCATTTTGGTAGATTTTGTGCTATTTTGATCTTATTTACATGTACATTTCCAAATTTTACCATTAATTTACATAAATAAGCAAAACAAAAATTGTATAATTAAATAAACGTAAAAATTCAGAACCTACACTTCTATAAGTTCAAACATGTAGAATGTGACATAAATTGGAGGCAGATTGCTGCCATCTGTTGAACAAAATATAAATAACATTACTTTAACATACTGAGTGACTCCAGCCAGGTCTCCTTAGCAACCAAATTGGGCCGGTTGCTAGGGAGGGTAGAGTCACATGGGGTAACCAAATCGGCCTGGTTGCTAGGGAGGGTAGAGTCACATGGGGTAACCAAATTGGGCCGGTTGCTAGGGAGGGTAGAGTCACATGGGGTAACCAAATTGGCCCGGTTGCTAGGGAGGGTAGAGTCACATGGGGTAACCAAATTGGCCCGGATACTAGGGAGGGTAGAGTCACATGGGGTAACCAAATTGGCCCGGTTGCTAGGGAGGGTAGAGTCACATGGGGTAACCAAATTGGCCCGGTTGCTAGGGAGGGTAGAGTCACATGGGGTAACCAAATTGGCCCGGATACTAGGGAGGGTAGAGTCACATGGGGTAACCAAATTGGCCTGGTTGCTAGGGAGGGTAGAGTCACATGGGGTAACCAAATTGGGCCGGTTGCTAGGGAGGGTAGAGTCACATGGGGTAACCAAATTGGCCCGGTTGCTAGGGAGGGTAGAGTCACATGGGGTAACCAAATTGGCCCGGATACTAGGGAGGGTAGAGTCACATGGGGTAACCGCCTCGTGGTCGCTATAATGTGGTTCTCGCTCTCGGTGGGGTGTGTGGTGAGTTGTGTGTGGATGCCGCGGTGAATAGCGTGAAACCTCCACATGCTCTACGTCTCCACGGTAACGCGCTCAACAAGTCACGTGATAAGATGCGCAGACTGACGTCTCAGACGTGGAGGCAACTGAGATTCATCCTCCACCACCCGGATTGAGGCGAGTCACTACGCCACCACGAGGACTCAGAGCGCATTGGGGAGAAAAAATAATATAATAATAATAATAACAACAACATGACTTTAAACCATGTGATGCCAGTAACAGCAGTAGATGACTGTAGACACGTACTGTGAGTCTGATGACGTATTGTAAACTAATATTATATTTTAAATATAAATTTAAACATTATCAAACTATTATTTGTATAAGTTATTCGTATAACATGAGTGTGTGTCATTTACACGAGTGTGTGTTATTTAAATCAGTCCTCGATATGTTTGTCATGTGATCATTTAATGTGTGTTGATGTCAGGTGGCGGAACGAGCGCTTTATTACTGGAATAATGAATATATAATGAGCCTCATCAGTGATAACGCAGCCAAGATTTTACCAATCATGTTCCCGGCGCTGTACCGAAACTCCAAGAGCCACTGGAACAAGTGAGACTCCACGAACACCTCAGATATATTTCCATCTGGATTATTGCTGATTATCTGATACTGTTATTAACAATGATGTACAGTGTGCTGTATGATTGAGTTATTATCTCGTCTGTGTTTATAATGAATCTCCGGCTACAGGACGATTCACGGTTTGATCTATAACGCACTGAAGCTCTTCATGGAGATGAATCAGAAGCTGTTTGATGACTGCACACAACAGTTCAGAGCTGAGAAGAACAAGTGAGTTCAAACACAACACTTTCATGACAAAAACACTGATGAAGATGATGATGATGACGACGATGATGATGATGATGATTACAGAGAGAAGGCGAAGTTAAAAGAGCGAGAGGAGGCCTGGATCAAGATAGAGAAGCTGGCGAAATCAAACCCGCAGGTGAGTTTTTATCATCATGTGAATTTCTCTCATCAGCCGGTGGTTACTCATATAGAACTGTATAAAACACGGCGTTCAGCACCAGCACGTGTACTCTACACACACACACACACACACACACACGCATAACACCATTATTGTTCATGGGGCATCTGGAGACATGGATCATGTTCATTTGTCTGACAGTAAACTGATTCACTCTCTAAACATCATCCTTTCATATGATCTTCCGTCTCTCTCATCTTTTATTTTCAGTCTCTTGCTTATAACTTCCTGTTTGTGTCGCGTGTTTTACGTCCACTAGTACGGTTCATATGTTGATCCGTGTAGACTAAATGCCGTTCAGGTAAATCCAACTGAACATATGGACAGATCATCTATAACTTGACATGAACAACAGTGTGTATACTTCACTAGTTTTACTGTCATGATCTGATATCAATAAGCAAAGTATTGAACATAAAGGTGAAACTTTTGTTGATCCGGAGCTGATTGAAAATGTACATCACTACGGCAAACCCCTTCAGCATGTAATCATGTGCAGGATATGAATTATAGATATCTACAATTATGACCCGTTTCCACCTGGTATTAAGATGCGTTTCCGGTTGATCAGATCACATGTGGTCTAAACGGGGTCTAAAACGCATGTGACCAGATCGCATTTGAGGTGTAAACGCTAATCCGTCCTGTATGCATCCCCGGCCCTCACCTGTCAATCAACCGCTGCGCTGAAACAAGAGTTGAAACGTTTCGTTTACGATGTCTTTAAAAGGAAACAACCATCTGATTGGAAAGTATTAAAAAGCGGATACATACACAATCACAAGAGCTTCAGGGATCTTCTTTAGTGTGTCTGATATCAGCACAATTAGCAAATTCACCAAGGAAATCAGAATACTGCCCAGGTGATCTGTACACTGTAGCAAGGGTAAAAGATACATTTTTTTATTTATATCTGACGGTGTCACATTAAGCATTATCAGTTCAAAAGACTTTCATATATATCCTGTCCTCTCAGTAACACCAAAAACTTCACTGTAAATTGTAGCAACACCTCCTCCTCGACCCTTCAGAGGAGGCTCATGTTTATAACAATAACCTGGGGGAGTAGATTCATTTAAACTAATATATTCATCCGGTTTAAGCAGGTTTCAGTCAGAGCGCATCCAATCTATGATTGTAATCATTTCATTAACAATTAGAGATCTAATGTTTATTAGCCCTACCTTTTATATGATGTTTATCTTCATTTCTTTTTTAAGTTTGACCTTAATAAAAAATGTTCTAAATTATTTAGTGAGGGTTTTGTGTTTGGTAGTTCGGGGAACAGACACAGTCTCTATGAGATATCTGCGTGATACAGTCTCTGTGTTGTTGTTTATGTGACCTGTGTGACTGAAGGCAGCTAGCAGACGTTCGGATTAGCCAGTTTGTCTGCTTCCTGACCTGGGCCCCAGTTAGTCAAATATTATCATTATTAAGACTCTGAGCCAAATTATGAAAATGTAATTGTTATATCTATAATTCATATCTTGCACATAATTAGAAGTCATTTTGTCCTGCCATAAAAGCAGCTGACATCATCAACAGATATTTATATTGAATAAAGAGTGTGATCAGATATGTTGTTTATAAAAGAGTTGATTATTGAAGTAGTTTGACCTCCAGTTCGTGTGTGTGTGTGTGTGTGTGTGTGTGTGTGGATCCAGAGAGATCACAGGATGGATCGGCCGCTGGTCAGGTGTAAATCAGATCTGCCTCAGGACTCGTTCACCACTAAAGCCTTGGAGTCGCACCGGCGCACTGAAGAAATGATGACCAACCACGACGGACACTAACTAACAAACTAACTCACATGTCAAGCTGTAAATGCAGCTCCATCAAAGTCTCTGTGTTTATTTGAGATCTTCTGCATCTTCAGTGTTTGTTCTGAATAATCCAGCGTGAACGGAGACCGCTGGCAAACGGTTATAAATCTTTATTTTCAGAGACACGAGGACTGTCACCAGTGCCAATACTGTCATGATTATTAACTTCCTGTTTCAGTAGTTTATTGGTATGTTTTCTGCTTATGTGGTGTTTTAGACTAACGTGTTAAATCTGTGTGAATACTGCAGACCCTGAACTATCATGACTTTGACTTTAGGACTCTGAAATGAGTTCAAACACTTCATGAACTCTTGATTTCAGTTCAACTTTGTGTCTTTAATCGACGACTTCTGATCAAATCTGCCACTCGTGTTTTCACATCATACACACGGTTAGTGTGTGTGTGTGTGTGTGTGTGTGTGTGTGTGTGTGTGTGTGATCAGCTGATTCTACTGAACATTTCTGTACAAGAATCTTCATCTCATGAGTGATTCTGTTCATCAGTGAATCATCTGAGATGAAGCGAGTCATTATGATTCTGCACATCGTCAGTGAGAAACACTTTTCCAGAAAGATCTCCGTGCCTTTACAGCTGATTCTGTGAGGAGTCGTTTAAGTGATTCACTGGAGTGTTCAGATGATATGAACACACACACATCAGTGTGAAGTCGACACATCGATTGTTTTTCATTTCATTCTGGATAATTATTGAGTTTATAAAACTACCTAAAGCACTTCCTGAAAACTTGAAAACTCTAAAACCTTTTTCATTGTGTGTCTATAACATGCTTACAGATCCTTTATAAACAGCTTCTCTTTTCTATAGGGCTGTTTGAATTTCTGTATGTTTTACTGCCTGTCAATCATTTTATTTGTTTCCTTTGATCTATTAAATAAATTCATGCAGTATATAAATGTATAAAATACCCATTTCCACTTCCTGTTCCACACACACACACACACACACACAGCGTCATTGCGAGTTCCAGCGATTTCTTTTCTTAAACTTTATTGTG
Organism: Xyrauchen texanus; assembly: GCF_025860055.1. Taxonomy (NCBI): domain Eukaryota; kingdom Metazoa; phylum Chordata; class Actinopteri; order Cypriniformes; family Catostomidae; genus Xyrauchen; species Xyrauchen texanus. Next base: position 45,647,158 of record NC_068291.1, on the reverse strand, counting down.
TGTTGATGAAACACAAAACATTAAAATCAATATTAAATTCTGTCTGAATTAATCTAAATTAAGAAATTGTTTTCTTTGATTCTGTAGTAAACGTGTGTGTGTGTGTGTGTGTGTGTGTGTGTGTGTGTGTGTGTGTGTGTGAGACATTTAGTAAGAACATTCTTGTCCAGTTCAAGCTTCCTCTTTTATATAGAAACTCTTAAAGTATGACAATGTGGTTTTTACAAAAATGAGATGTCGAATTTTAATTTGGAAAATAGATTCAAATTTATATCATTTTTGAGAATCGAGGTGTTTTGACTGTAAAGGTGATGTAGATCTGATCTAGTTCATGTTTACTGGTCAGTTGTACATGAATAATCTGTGAGCGCCACTAGAGGACTCTGTGTGCTGATAAATCAGGACAATCGCAGGATCTCACAGATCAGTGATGCTGAATCAGAATTACATTTACATGAAAGTTCATTAAAAATGGAAATGTGATCATAATTGTGTTCTGAACCCGTATGACAGCCTTCTGTGGAAGATGTTTCACAGAATGTTCATACTGATGATCTCATTTGACTTGTGCTTTACAGCTTGTGTGAGGAACAGTCATTATTATATTATTGTGTTATTCCTAAACAAGTCATTTATGATTTACTACTTTAACCCTTTAAACTCTGAAGGTGTTTTTAAAGATGTTTCAGGGGCATACACAAAATTAAAGGATTATAACTCGACAAACAACAACAAGGAGGATCAATTGTTCGGCATCACTGTAAATAAATCTTTTCTCTTTTTTAATGACACAGATAAACTTTTTCTTGTTTGGCATTATATCTGTAAATATGCACACATTCATTCATTCACATAATAATATACTCACATTCAGTGCAAATGATCGATGATAATGAAGAACTCGTCACAGAAGCGACAGATTGAACCCACAGTGGGAAAACGGCTTCTTGCCAAGATAAACACCATCAGGGGTCGCATCATCAGGACTGAATGCACTGAAAGATCATTGTGTGCGTCTGGATCATTCATCACATGAACATATTCAAATAAAGATTTGAAGAGTATTTCTAGTTCATGAATGTGATGTTAGAATCACGTCTATACTGTGAGCTTTCTAGAGGTCACCTGAGATGACACTATTCTGATTATTATTCATGAGGCCATCTGCGTTTCTGTAAATGAACTGCACGGGCCAAACTGCCACATAACTATGTGTGACCTCTGATCTGAGAAACCCGCTGATCTGCAGCTCCTGGAAAAGAGACTCGTCCGAACTGTCCAAATGAGAGAAAGAGAGTCCAGCACAACACTGCCAAACATAGAGCGAGTGAACAGAAGCTCTCTTTCTCGGGTCAGCCGACATACAAAAGATTGTTGTGCTTTTGGAGAAATGCAGCACATTCGTTTCTTAATTTGTTCCTAATGAGAAAAATGTATGTTGCCTTTATGTGTTTTTGGAGCTTCAAAGTTCTGGTCACCATTCAGAGCTACAGAGCTGAAATATTCTTCTAAAAATCTTCATTTGTGTTCTGCTGAAGAAAGTCAAACACATCCGGGATGACATGAGGGTGAATAAATGATGACAGAATTGTCTTTTTTAGGTGAACTGTCCCTTTAAATTGTTTACACTAAAAGCAGACCGCACATGTCGAACCTGATCATCTTTATTATTGTTGTTTTATTACTATTATAAGAACAACAAAACACAAGCCACATCACATGTCAAAATAACACAAGTGTCAATGTAACGTGGTTTGACAGAAATCATGTCAACAAAAGGACAACAGGACATCTTATTAAAGCAATATGCAAAAATGTGTCATTTAATTTCTGTTGTCATGTAGATGCTGAAGCGCCGCAGATTTGAGAATATCTTTTAATAAATCTTCATCTTCCTCTCTCCAAATGTCTGTCTGTAGTTTACAGTAACTCAGTGGTTTGATTATCACAGAACTTGGAACGTTTTTCTGCAAAAGCCCTGACCAAAACGAGTGATTCCCGCCACACACAGTGCGCTACTCCAGTCGTTCTGATGGTGGCGCTGCAGAGCTGCAGCTGCTCGAGTGATGCGAGGTGAAGTGAGGAGAATAAAGTCTCCAGCTGCTGAACACACAAATGTTTATTTTTTTCTCCCCAGTTTGTAACGGCCAATTCCCAATGCGCTCGTGGTGGCGTAGTGACTCGCCTCAATCCGGGTGGTGGAGGACGAATCTCAGTTGCCTCCTCGTCTGAGACCGTCAATCCGCGCATCTTATCACGTGACTCATTGAGCGTGTTACCATGGAGACGTAGAGCATGTGGAGGCTTCACGCTATTCTCCGCGGCATCCACACACAACTCACCACACGCCCCACCGAGAGCGAGAACCACATTATAGTGACCACGAGGAGGTTACCCCATGTGACTCTACCCTCCCTAGCAACCGGGCCAGTTTGGTTACCCCATGTGACTCTATTCTCCCTAGCAACCGGGCCAGTTTGGTTACCCCATGTGACTCTACCCTCCCTAGCAACCAGGCCAATTTGTTTACCCCATGTGACTCTACTCTCCCTAGCAACCGGGCCAATTTGGTTACCCCATGTGTCTCTACCCTCCCTAGCAACCGGGCCAATTTGGTTACCCCATGTGTCTCTACCCTCCCTAGCAACCGGGCCAATTTGGTTACCCCATGTGACTCTACCCTCCCTAGCAACCGGCCCAATTTGGTTGCTAAGGAGACCTGGCTGGAGTCACTCACCACACCCTGGAATCAAACTCACGACTCCAGGTGTGATAGTCAGCATTAAATAAACATCAGATTATGGTATTTTTCTGGGTACATAGTTTCAGATGACTTCTAATTTCTTGACAAACCAACCTTAAATTAAGTATGTACACACACACACACACACACCCACTCAAAAACAGACACACACAGTCACACACTCACACATTCACACACACACACACTCTCTCACACACACACTCACACACACACACACACACACACTCTCACACACACACACTCACACACACTCACTCACACACACACACACACACACACACACACACACACACACACATACACACACACACATACACACACACTCACACACACTCACTCACACACACACACACACACACACTCACACACACACACACACACACACACACACACTCACACACACACATATATACACACACACTCACACACACACATATATACACACACACACACACACTCTCTCACACACACACACACACACACTGCTGATTAAAATAATTACCAATATTCTCAACACAATCAATAATAATGTAACAATCACAACTGTAAATTGCAGGTCATCGCAGTGAAATTAGTGCATTTTTTCTGTTTGTCGTCCAAAAACCAAAACCGTTTCTGACTGTGTTCATCACATGTTAGAATTAATTAAAGTAATAGTTCAGAAGATTAACAGAAAACACAGAAACAGTCCAGAATATTCCGGGTTCAACACAAGTTCAGATCAATCAGCAGCATCTGTGGAATAATGTTGATTAATTTCCACTCGTTCCTTCTTTTCTTTAATAAAGCACAAATGTGTTCCAGTGAGACACTTATAATGCAAGTCAATGGGGGCGATTATTACAGGCATAAATGTGAAGACTTTAAAATACTGTGTACAGATTAAACCCCATTGACTTGCATTAGAAGTGTCTCACTGGAACACACATTTGTGCTTTAATTAAAGAAAAGAAGGAACGAGTCGAAATTAATCAACATTATTCCACAGATGCTGCTGATTGATCTGAACTTGTGTTGAGTTATGACAATATAATTGTTTGAATATAATTTCTTATAAAGTTCTGTGAAAATAATGAAACAATCCCTTTATATTTATAACTGTAATTGAAAGTGAAATAATGATATTCTGCATTATTAAATATAATATCATTGATATAACTGAAGGGAGATCCAGTTCTGTGACACATTAATGCTTGAAATAAACATCAAATATGAATTCAGTCTTTAAGAGTTTTAGTTCACAGATTTATAAAAGAAAAACATTATTAACAGATAAATGACATCTGAAACAAAAGTGATAAAATCACACATTTATTCACATTTAATCTCAGTTTAATGACAGTTTTGCCGTCTTCAGTTAATAACAAATATTAAATAATAATTACAATAATTGGCGCATTTATAATAAATCTGCACCATTTGTCAAATAAAGTGTTTGAGATGCAAAAGTAAAAGTATAATCCTCTTTATAAAAGACTGAAATATTATAAAAGAACACAAAGTGATTCTCCCGTATTCACACATCAGAGCCGATTTCAGCTGCGAACCTTTAAAACCCGGCCGTCACAAATAACACGGGAGAATAATATTAATAATCATAATAATAATCATAATCTATAGCTGCATCTGTGAACACACGAGACTGTCACGTGATGATGCTCTTAGATCCGTTAAAACTCTCTGATGGACATTTACACCGGAATCACGGCAGGTTCGTGAAGACGCGTTCGGTACTGATGGAGCCAGAGTCTGATCTCAGAGATCCGGTAACTCTCCGGTCCTCTCCCGCCCTGATAAACCACCTTCCCGTCCTGAACGATATAAAGTCTGTCGAAGAACGCTCCGTACGCGCTGTTGGACGAGTTCTCCATACTGTCCGCCACGATCACGCATCCCGGGACCTTCCGTTCCATCAGCCGCGCCGCGAGCACCCGCTCCTCCAGATTGCGGTGTTTGCGGATCTGATACGGAGCGTCGGAACTGATCCATCCGTCTGACGGATGCGCCTCCTCGATGTAAACCAGCAGAGAATCGGCGATGTCCGAATACTGACGGACGAGTCGCCGGAACGCCCGGAGACGCGTCATGAACGGCGGTCAGCTGCAACTGCCGAAATTCAGCACCAGCGGCCGGTTGTCCCGGACGAAGTCAAAGATCCGTTTGGGCTCCGAGTCGGCGAGCTGAACGACTTCACTATTCGGCGCGTCGAGCCCGAGATCCGCGGATTTCATCCAGTCCAGTTTGTGTCCGTGGAAGACCGCTTTGAGAGACTCCCAGCTGAACATGCGATTATTATCGGAGATGCAGAGCGGAGGGTCTTCATCATCATCATCATCATCATCACCTTCCTCATCTTCACACTGATCCTTCAGGTGAAATAAAACTCTCTTCCTCACGCACAGAAAGTCGAGACACCACAACATGAGCGCTGCGGCGAGGAAACGCGGTAAAATCAGCAAACACGCCAGCGCGTTCTTCAGCGCCTTCACAGTCTTCATGATCAATAATGTCACGCAGATCTGTGACAGTGAGACTGAGTGAATCCTTCCGATCTTCAGCGGCTTTTATATGATGAATGAATGAATGTCCGTGAGTCACTCCGCCTCCAAACACTCGCTGGAGGAATAATGTGCGATAAACTCATTTATTATTCCATCAACAAACACAAACGGATCAATAATCCCTGTGATCAAACTCACTCATTCAACAGATGATGACAGAAAGTATTTAAACATGTGAAGAGTTCACAAGAGTGAAGCATCACCTCACAGGGACATTTAGGGGGACCTCAGACTGTTTCAGTGGCACCTCTCAGGATCACTCCACCAAAAGAGCAAAAGAGTTTTTATTACTTTGTCTTTTTGAACAAATCCAGATCAGTCTTGTGCACAGGCACTCATTAAAGGGGTCATAAATGCTCTTTTTTTTTATCATTTATTTTCTTCCCTGAGACCCACCGATAATGTTAGGAAAGTTGTTTTTTTTTTTTTTTTGCACCAAAACAGTCAATGTAGTAAAATAAGATCTACATTTACATTTATGCATTTGGCATATGCTTTTATCCAAAGCGACTTACAGAGCACTTATTACAGGGACAATCTCCCGGAGCAACCTGGAGTTAAGTGTCTTACTCAAGGACACAATGGTGGTGACTGTGGGGATCAAACCAGCAACCTTCTGAGTACCAGTTATGTGCTTTAGACCACTACACCACCACTCCAATATTCCACCCTGTTTCTGGCCCTCTGTCTGAAACACTCTGTTTTGGTCTAAGTGCCTCTTTTTTTCTCCCAATCTGGAACGCCCAATTCCCAATGCGCTGTAAGTCCTCGTGGTGGCGTAGTGACTCGCCTCAATCCGGGTGGTGGAGGACGAATCTCAGTCGCCTCCGCGTGTGAGACCGTCAATCCGCACATCTCATCACGTGACTTGTTGAGCGCGTTACCGTGGAGACGTAGCACGTGTGGAGGCTTCACGCTATTCTCCGCGGCATCCACACACAACTCACCACACGCCCCACCAAGAGAGAGAACCACATTATAGCGACCACGAGGAGGTTACCCCATGTGACTCTACCCTCCCTAGCAACCGGGCCAATTTGGTTGCTAAGGAAACCCGACTGGAGTCACTCAGCACGCCCTGAATTCAAACCCGTGACTCCAGGTGTGATAGTCAGCGTCAATACTCTGACACACAGACCCTCTCTAAGCACCTCCTTAAAACCTCAATGTATACGCCCACTGTTCTGATTGGCTAACATCGTGCAGCCCCTCAAATACAACCATATTTGAATCTCAATCGGAAGAGAATGAACAAGCACTACAACATTATAAAACATTGCATCCGAATATATAAACCTGTTCACTCAAGCGCAGCAGCAAATACTCTTGACATCTGAAATATTCATGAATGAAACTGTTTACTCACGGTTTGTGATCGAGTCCTAGAATGACAGTTCCTTTGCAAAGCTTGAGTCATATTATGACATATATCACCGGAAGCACATCAAATCGGTCAAAGACGTCCATCTAGTGCATACTTACATACACCAACAATTAAAATAGCAGAGATGTGCGAAAGCACGCGTCCATGACACAATTGTGCTCAAAACAACAAGGTGCAGCAGCTGAATGAAAGAGAAAGCTTCCCCTCTTCAGAGATGTAACTTCACACTGCGTGTTTTAAAAGCGGCGAGATACATGAATGCGGTCAAAGATGTCTGTATAGTGCACGGGTATTCAATTAAATCGCAAGAGTTCCAGTCTCTAAATTTCCTTCCCAGAAAAGGTCCATGCTGTCAGTAGTCAGGATAGCTATGAAATGACATAAGCAATGCTAATTGTTTTTAAATAGTAGGGCTAATTGTACATTTCCAGATTAGCAGTAATAGTACTGTAGTTCATTAATCAAGAGCACTTTGTTATTAATATTAAAAGATAAAATCAATGGTTCATTTTGAAGCTGAATGAGAACAGTCCATGTGAATGTTTTAGATCCTCAAGGGGTATTGGAGGCCTTGCGACTATTAAGGTTATATATTGTTTGGGGGTTCAGTGGAATCCCCTCAGAGAACATTTTGAAAATGTAAAACTCTGAATGAACCTTTAAAACGAAAATCTACCAATTACAATCAATGTACGGTACAATAGTGAAGCTTAACAGTCCTGCTAGCTAACGGTGAGTTGGCCAATAAATGCTCAGACTATCAAATAATGGAAACATTCTCATGAGAACGCCTCTGTGCTTCTAGTAACATCAAATTTTTGGTTATTTTCCCTTGCCATTTATGCGAGAGATGACCTTTAATGTTCACAAACATAATCTGTTTGTGAAATGCTGGAAACAAGCTGATTAATAAAGCAAATTTTAGATGAATAAAACATGTAATTTAAAGTTAAAATAAATGTATTATCTTCCCTGAGGTCCACTTATAATGTTAATATAGATTTTGCACAAAAACTGTCATAATTTATTCATATATATTAATTTTCCACCCTGTCTCTGGCCCTCTGTCTGAAATGTTCAGTTTTAAGATGTCTGGCCCTTTAAGATTTCAATGTAAATGTCCACTGTTGTGATTGGCTAACGTCATGC
>NC_068291.1:45586800-45626800 GCF_025860055.1 Xyrauchen texanus | reverse complement strand
TACCCCTCACAGACGTGAACTGTAGGGGGCTCTAACGCATTATACCCCTCACAGACGTGAACTGTAGGGGGCTCTAACGCATTTTACCCCTCACAGACGTGAACTGTAGGGGGCTCTAACGCATTATACCCCTCACAGACGTGAACTGTAGGGGCGCTCTAACGCATTTTACCCCTCACAGACGTGAACTGTAGGGGGCGCTCTAACGCATTATACCCCTCACAGACGTGAACTGTAGGGGGCTCTAACGCATTTTACCCCTCACAGACGTGAACTGTAGGGGGCTCTAACACATTTTACCCCTCACAGACGTGAACTGTAGGGGGCTCTAACACATTATACCCCTCACAGACGTGAACTGTAGGGGCGCTCTAACACATTATACCCCTCACAGACGTGAACTGTAGGGGGCTCTAACACATTTTACCCCTCACAGATGTGAACTGTAGGGGGCTCTAACACATTTTACCCCTCACAGATGTGAACTGTAGGGGCGCTCTAACACATTATACCCCTCACAGATGTGAACTGTAGGGGGCTCTAACACATTTTACCCCTCACAGATGTGAACTGTAGGGGGCGCTCTAACACATTTTATCCCTCACAGATGTGCTCGTCCATAGACATTCAGTCTAATGTTCAGTTCAAGCAACACCCTCATTATTTCATTGAATATCTCGGCCTCTGAGTGGACTACAAGCTCAATCTAGGTGTCATTAGAAAGCTCAGATTCTCCCCTTTGCAAAGCTATAAAAAATCGGTATCATCTATTGTCGAAAACATATATTTCTGATGATTTGTTTAGCATGCTCTAACTTCTGGACTGCATATTTTGTTCTGGACATCTAAGATATAACATTGGATTATTCACACAAGCGAGCTCACAGACAAGTCAACAATGGCTCATTTGTTAGAGAACTTCTTAAGGTAATAGCAGATATTAAGTTTGTAGATATTTATGGCTTACATCAGCAGTGATCGGAGCATTAATGAGACGTTTGTATTTGATGGCTTATATACAGTAAATCATATTTCACCATGTGATTCTTTTGAAAGTCTTTTGAACTGTGTTATTAGTGCAACAGAATAAACTATACAATCACATTCCTGAGAGTGAGAGCTTTCATTTGATATATGACTTGTCCATTGAGGTGCTCTGTGAAGGACTTTTATTTTGATATAAATATTTCTACCTCATTACCTCTTGGGGGCGCTAGTTTGCAATGCATATTTTGAGGCCTTATTTTGTTATTTTAAGTAACATAAATGCAGAAGTGATGTTATCTATGAAAAGTTCAGATTCTAAGCTTTCAAACGACACCTCATATGCCTGACTTTAATATTTTAAATGTAAACGCCTCCCTTTGGACCAGTCGGTCGGTTTATAGAGTTTAAAGGATGAAAGTGCTGCTCTTTTCCTTGTAGTGCATGTCTCAATTTTAACGTTTGCATCACATAATCAACTACATTTACAAGCTTGTTTAAGTGTGATGAAATTGTGCCGTAGTTCAACTGATAGATCGTGTTGTGATGTAAAGGAGCGGTACGAGTCCTGAAGAACACGCCAGTCCACACGTGAACACAAAGTGTCAAAGATGCAGCCCGACCTGACGTGGTTGTGTTTTTCATCTCACATTGGCTTTTCCTGACACTATCGGTCAGGTTTAGGTTTTAAAGTTTAGGGTTGGGCGGTCAGTTTTTTGTATTTAAAACTCAAGAGAGCATTAACCTTAAAAACAGTGGACATTTCCCCTCACACCTGCTGCAATAATGAACCACGTTATATTCTAATAACCTAATAATTAAGAACTAAAGACATTTATAAATGTAAAGATAATAAATGATGAATGAAACTTAAAGGCAGCGACACTTTTCTTCAGAAGACATTCTGTAAGAAGAAATGAACCGTATCTCTTGTCATACGATGAGGTCGATCAGCACATGCATGTTTCACATGTTTCACATGTTTCACATGTTTCAATCATTGTTTTAGAATCCTCTTCAAAATCAAACAAGCTTAATTTTTGTCACACATTTTAAACATACACAGTGTGATTCCTTTTTCACATATCCCAGCTAAGCTGGGGTCAGAGGTCAGGGTCAGCCTTCTGGTGCCCCTGGAGCAGAGACGGTCAAGGGTCAACAGTGGCATCTTGGCAGTGCTGGGGCTTGAACCCCTGACCAGAGCCACAACAGCTGAGCCACCACTGACTGCCCTTGAGTTAACAAAAGTCAAATCAGATTTCTGTGTTGAACTAATATCACAGTGTAAAGAGCTGTTCACACCAAACACGTTTTATCAGCTGATTAACACCATGAAAATTACAAATAAATAGTTGCAGTCCTTGAACTCTTTGTACCACAATCATAAACCTGGTCTGCTTTTGAAAGTGCACTCATGGTGATTAGTATTTAATGAAATTATTTAATATGTAGGTCACTGTGTCTGTTATGGCATTAAAAATAGCAGCGAGGTTCGGCAATTTGATGCACTAAGCTCATAATAAAATATCCCATAAACAATTTGTTACATGCAATGATTTAGACAAACGAAGTGCAGAAACACCCTGCTGTTTTTATTGCAAGGGTAATATAACAAAATATTGCAATCATTTCAATGAAGTTTTAATATATGCATCATATTTATTCTCGATGTACATTATTCCACGTGCATTTATATCACTGTACCTTGTGTTATATTATCCAGACATTATATAAAGAGAAGGGTTTGGACAGGACACTGGTATAACAACAGTTATGGAGTGGTGGTGGTGTAGTGGGCTAAAGCACATCACTGGTACTCAGAAGGTTGCTGGTTTGATCCCCACAGTCACCACCATTGTGTCCTTGAGTAAGACACTTAACTCCAGGTTGCTCCGGGGGGATTGTCCCTGTAATAAGTGCTCTGTATAATACATTGGTACTCAGAAGGTTGCTGGTTCGATCCCCACAGTCACCACCATTGTGTCCTTGAGTAAGACACTTAACTCCAGGTTGCTCCGGGGGGATTGTCCCTGTAATAAGTGCTCTGTATAATACATTGGTACTCAGAAGGTTGCTGGTTCGATCCCCACAGTCACCACCATTGTGTCCTTGAGTAAGACACTTAACTCCAGGTTGCTCCAGGGGGATTGTCCCTGTAATAAGTGCACTGTATAATACATTGGTACTCAGAAGGTCACTGGTTTGATCCCCACAGTCACCACCATTGTGTCCTTGAGTAAGACACATAACTCCAGGTTGCTCCGGGGGGATTGTCCCTGTAATAAGTGCTCTGTATAATACATTGGTACTCAGAAGGTCACTGGTTTGATCCCCACAGTCACCACCATTGTGTCCTTGAGTAAGACACTTAACCAGGATAAAGTAACCACTTACTTTATCCAGCTTCTTGCAGAAGACAAATCTTTGTGACTGGTCTCTCCAGAATGTTGCATTTGGTCTGGACTTTAACAGACCGCACAAGTCCTCGTGAGTCAGGAAAGGTCTGCAGTACCTTCCCTAAAAACCAGGATCCGCGAGGGGCAGTAGAGTCCGCCACAATGACTATGTCTCCAATGATGAAGCTTCTCTTGTCCTTGGACCACCGTTGTCGTTCCTGTAACAGAGGGAAGTACTCCCGGATCCATCTGTACCAGAAGAGATCCGATAAGAACTGAACTTGCCGCCAACGTTGTTTTGTGTATAAATTACTCTTCTCGAAAAGCCCAGGTGGGAGTGCAGGTTTGCCTTTCAACAGGAGGATGTGATTTGGGGTCAAGGGTTCCAGATCGGTTTTCCACCTCACATAGAAGAGTTTGTAACCCCTCATCATCCACACTTTGCTGATGAAGGACTGAGTTCAGCACCTGTCTGACCATGCGAATGATTCGTTCCCATGTTCCGCCATGATGTGATGCAGCAGGAGTGTTGAAGCTCCATTTCACTCCTGACTGAAGTAATGCATTTTGAATTTTTTGGTGATTTCCTGTTCCTACAAAATTAGTTCCGTTGTCTGATCTGATGTGCGATACCTGGCGTCTTCTGGATATAAATCTGCGCAATGCATTGATGCAAGAACTGGTATCTAATGAATATGCCATTTCCAAATGCACTGCCCTGCTGGCCATGCAGGTGAAGATAACACCATAGCGTTTTATAAAGCTGCGGCCTGTCATCACTTCAAAAGGCCCAAAATAATCAACACCCACATTCGTGAATGGAGGGAGGTCAGGTTGAAGTCTGTCTTTCGGCAAATCTGCCATCTTTTGTTCACCAAGCTTTCCTCTAAACCGTCTATAAATGACGCAGGATGAAATGATCTTTCTAGCAGCAGCATTTGCACTGGTGATCCAATACCGCTGACGAAGTCTAGAAAGCAGGTGATTTCTTCCACAATGTCCTAACTGCTCATGAATGTGGCGAAGAATGAGAGTGGAGATATGTTGGTCTTTAGCCAAAATGACTGGATGTTTCGTGCCCTCAGGCATTGCTGCTTTACTGAGCCTTCCACCCACTTTCAAGAGCCCTTTTTCGAACACTGGATCAAGTTTGTAAATATGGCTGCTTTTCTTCACTCCAGATGTTCACCCCTTCAAAACAGTTATTTCATCATTGAACTTGTCTAGTTGACAACATTGAATGATGGCACTTTCAGCGGTTTCAAGATTTTCCGGGGACATGGTTTGACCAGTCAGTGTGGTTCTGAATCTTTGCATCTCCTTTTCCACTTTGTTCTTTTGTTGAGTTATGTCAAGTCCACTGCTGGTATTTCTTTTCTCTTCTGACTCATCAGCAGCAACATCTTTCTCACCTGTAGAAAGCAAGCAACTGAGATCTTTAGCCTTTTCCATGAAGAGAAATAAGATATCAACTGGCTTGTTGCATTCTGCGTATCTGTGTTGACAGTGTTTGTTACATTTAGGACATCTTTAATGACTACAGCATTTACTGTAGCCGCTCCTTTAACCTCTGGGTCATCACTGCTAATAGAGACAGAATCCACAATGTTAACAGGCCATTCCCTTTCATTCTTGAGAAGAAAATCTGGGCCATGGATCCATCTGCTGCTTGTGAGCAGGTACTCAATTTTCACCCCACGTGAAACCTCATCAGCAGGATTCTGCTTTGTATTGACGTACCTCCATTGTGAGACAGCAGTGGCTTCTCTTATTGTGGAGATCCTATTGGCCACAAAGGTGTGAAAATGCGTTGTTTCATTCCTAATGTACTTTAGCACAGTTGTGCTGTCACTCCAAAATGTTGAATTTTCCAACTCTAGCTGCAATTCAGTTTTCATCATCCTATCAGTTCGAACTGCAAGCACAGCAGCGGTTAGTTCCATTCTTGGGATTGTCACTTTCTTTAACGGAGCAACTCTTGCTTTTCCTAGAATGAAGGCAAGATGAATTTTTTTCTTGTCATTCTGCATCCTCAGGTACGATACTGTGCCATAACCGTCCTCGCTGGCATCAGAGAAGTGATGTAGTTGGGCACTTGTGAGCGGTCCAAAATCTTTGGGCTTGATACATCTTGGTACGCTAAATGTGCTGAGCTTTCTTAGATCCTCCAGCCACCCCACCCACTGTAGTTGGTAGTTTGGGGAAATGTGATCATCCCAACCACAGCTCAACCTACAGAGATTTTGCAACATCAACTTGGCAGGTAAGGTAAAGGGTGCTAAAAATCCAATGGGATCATACACTGAGCTTATTACAGACAAGATACCTCGTCTTGTCAGTGGTCTTTCCTGAACTGCCATTTTGAATCTGAAGGTGTCAGTTTCTGCACACCATTGCAGTCCAAGTGTTCTCTCGACAGGGAGATTGTCTCTGTCAAGATTCAATTCTTTCACTTCCTTAGCTCTTTTTTCCATATCAATAGATTCCAACACTGACCTGCTGTTGCTATCCATTTCACCAGCTGAAACCACCCCAACTGGCATACAGTTGTCAGGTCTCTCACCAGGGCCTTGGCCTCTGCTTCTGAAGGCAGGGATTTCAAGCAGTCATCCACGTAGAAATTGTGCTTGATTGTGTCCGTCACGTGTGCTGGAAACTTTGCCCTGTTGTCCTCAGCAGTTTTCCTTAGGGCGAAACTGGCACAGCTGGGTGATGATATTGCACCGAATAGATGAACAATCATTCTGTATTCAGTGAGATGTTGTGTTAATTCACCATTTGGCCACCACAGGAAGCGAAGAAAATCTACATCCTGTTTGGTCACTTTAACTTGATGATACATCGCCTGAATATCAGCCATTACTGCTACAACTTCTTGACGAAACCTTGTCAGAACCCCAAGCAATGAATTCGTCAAATCAGATCCCTGAAGTAGCCGACTGTTGAGCGACATCCCCTTGAAGCTTGCACCGCAGTCAAATACTACCCTTAAGGTTCCCTTTTTTGTATGGTACACACCATGATGCGGGATGTACCAGAATTTTCCTTCTTTTCCTTTCAGTTGACTTTCTGGCACCTTTTCTGCATATCCTTTATTTATGACATCACTGAGAAAGTGAATGTATTCTTCTTTAAAGGTAGCATTTTTCTTAAATTTCCTTTTCAAACAGAGGGCCCTTTGTTCAGCAACATGACGGTTGTTAGGCATAGAAACATTTTCCTCCCTAAAAGGTAATCTCATGCAGTAATGACCGTTGCTGAATTCAGCTGAACTGTTCATGATTTCCATAAACTTGAGATCTTCTCTGGACATTTCTAGCTTTTCCTTGGTTGATTTCTCATTAAAATCGTAGTTGTATTGCTTCACCAACAGTTCCTCTATGTTAGCAATAGATATTCGGTTGACTGTAATGGTAGGATAGCTGCTCCCAGTCTCATTACCTCCTCTCAGTGGTCCATTGATAACCCATCCCAATAGGGTTCTGACAGCATAAGGTCCTCCATCCTTGCTGTTTACCACTTCCCATGGTTCCATTACTCTTGAAACGCTGGTTCCAATCAATAGCTCCACATCAGCATTGATGACAGGAATTTCCACTGAGTGTAAATGTGGCCAGGCACTTAACTCTTCTTGTCATGGAATGTTATCACGAGTCACAGGCATCTCATATTGTGTAAATACATCAGGCAATTCAAAGAAAGTGTTACTATTGAGTGCAGATACCTCCAGTCCTGAAATAACATGACTGTCGACAAACTTTTCTTGGCTCATGGTTCTCAACAGGATCTTGGCGTTTTTTCCTCTCACCTTTAGTTCCCTCATGAGTCGCTCAAAGCAGAAGGTGGCTGTACTGCCGGGATCTAAAAATGCATACGTTTTTAGCATCTTACTGCCTTTCACTGTCTTGATTTGTACAGGCACAATTGGCAAGACACAGTCTTGCACACCGGCCCCAATATGGCCACAAGTCTTAGGAGAAACTGCATGACTTATTTCTTGGTGTGTATCCTCTGATTTGATTTCCTTTTGCTTTGAATAGATGTGGAGGCAGGTAGGATGTTTCAGGTTACACAACTTGCAATACAGACGTCTATGACAGTCTTTGCTCATGTGTCCAACAGTTAGACACCCAAAACAAACATCCTTCACCTTTAGAAAGTCAATTTTCTCTCTGTGCAGCTTCTTCTCCATTCTGGGGCACAACTCCTATCTGTGACCCTCCTCACACAGCAGACACGACACCTTAGTTGACTTATCAGTTACATTTGCCTCTTTTTGCACTTGATGCGTGTTTCCAGTATTAACAGCTTCCACGGAGGTAGCAAAACTGCTTCCCCTTCCATTGAAGTGAACCTGTGAGACTTTATGTCCAACGTTACATTTTGGTGGTAAGGTGGATGTGTCCTGAATGTTTCCAAAGAGTGGATCAGAGGCAATAGATACTTGCCTCTCAATAAAACTGACAATGTCACTGAAACCTGCTTGACGACAGTGCCTCTCCTGCAACTCATAAGCAGTGTTTCTCCACCTTTCCCTCAGTTTATATGGTAGCTTCAAGACTATAGCACGCATGTTGGATGGCATATTCATCTCTGTCATGGAGCTAAAATTACCGAATGCACCTTTAAACTAACCAGGATTTACATTCCAGTCAAATACATACAACAAATCTTCAGTCATGCACCAGAATCATCTCACAGTTCGGAAACAGTCGTTGACTTTTCTTCAGCTAAAGTCGGTCTGTGCTTATGAGTGAAGTGTTTTTCAACGTATGGGCACCTGTGAGCGCCAGTTCACACTCATACTCATACTCGATAAGGCAGATAAGGGAACAAAACTACATATTGTAAGAAACAAATGAATGAATAACATTCAGTTAAGTGCATTCACCTTCATCAGCTCATATTGTGTTTGTGGAGGATTTTAACACTCGTGATGTCAGCCTTGAGATCGTGTGTCTGCTGATGCCATTAACATCAATAAACTGCTGTCCAGAGTCATCAATCAACACAAAATATCTGCTAACCTTTCGAACCTTGAGTATTGTGTGGATGTGTTGTTGGTGAAGACACACAGTGTTTCTTGTAACCCAGTTACCATGTGCTGCAGCAGCGGCTGTCGGTTCATCTGAGGACATGAGCGGGAAAAAGATGTGCAGAGAAACATGAAACATGATGAAGACTGTCAACACTGAACGCTTTTACAATAACTATCATTATCTTCAGATCCATCACTCTTATTAAATGAAAACACCACTCACACACACACACTCACTCACTCACTCACACACACACACACACACACACACACACACACTCACTCACACACACTCACTCACTCACACACACACACACACACTCACTCACACACACTCACTCACACACACACACACACACACACACACACACACACACACACACACTCACTCACACACACACACACACACACACAGTGTGTGTGTGTTTGTGTGTATGTGTTTCTGATCATGTTATGCTGAAGGTGAAATAAGGACATGTTCACCTCACACACACTCTCTCACACACTCACTCACACACTCCCCTCCAGTGTCAAAAACAACGCAAGAGATACTCAGAAACTATTAGACTTGACAAATTGCACCATAAAAATGAATCTAATTATCAGACCATCTCTGAAATGCATCTGATCAATTTCAGTTTTACTGGTTACTGTATGAAGGGCTTCAAGAACACAATGAAGTGTTCACACTGTGTCCAGTCAAAGAAAACTGTTTTCTTTGAGAGAATTTACAGTAAGTCGAGTGTTTCCCAGTAGAATATTAGTCATGATGTCTTACAGGAAATAGTTTTCCTTCTGGAACAAGACAAATATTCCTGTCTGTTTTGTTCATTAGTGGACGATAACATTAATGTTGTGTAGTATCTCTTGTAGTGTCCTGACCTATATAGGACATGTTTAAGACAGGGTGTTCATAACTGGTGTTTTGGAGTCATTTAATAGAACAACTTGTTCAAGAATCTTGTGTTAGACTGTAATATCGTGAAGCAAGCTGTCTGCGCATATAAATGTCATTTATTTTAAGAATGTGTTTGACTAACACGATGCCATGCGAAGATCGGACGTGTGAACGGCAAACTCTGCGTACCTTGCTAGTTTTAATACTTTTTATGACTTAAACTGGTGAGATTTGATAGACTCTATTCCATAACTGTTCTAGGAGGACAACATGTCAGTGAATTCAAAATCCTCGGACTCTGAAGTCATTAAAGGACACTTTCGACCACACCTGGAGTCGCAACTTCGTTGAGTGACACCAGTCAGGCTTCCTAAGCAACCAAATTGACCCGGTTGCTAGGGAGGGTAGAGTCACATGGGGTAACTTCCTCGTGGTCGCTATAATGTGGTTCTCACTCTCGGTGGGGTGTGTGGCGAGATGTCTGTGGATGCCACGGAGAATAGTGTGAAGCCTCCATACGTGCTATATCTCCATGGTAACACGCTTAACAAGCCATGTGATAAAATGCGCGGATTGACATCTCAGACGTGGAGGCAACTGAGATTCATCCTCCACCACATGGATTGAGGTGAGTAACTATGCCACCACGAGGACTTAGAGCACATTATGAATTGGGCGTTACACATTGGGGAGAAAAGGGGCAAAAACAAAACAAAAAACAAAACACTTACATTCTCAAGCCGACAACCTCATGCAGGCCGCGGGCCTGGGGGTGAATTTGGTCAGAGAGATGCGAACAATGCGGCGGGAGATGATGAATACGTTGGCAATGTTGACGAAGTTGTTGCTGACTTGGAGGATCTTGCTGTGAGACGCTGATCGATCATAGCCATGGAGGGAAAGTTTACTGATGTGGTTACAACAGTGGCAGATGTCGAGATATGGATCAATTACCTTGAGGAGGGAGTGGAGGGACAGCATGTGGTGGAATACTTGGATGGGCTCTTTCCAAGTTTGCTCGACATGGCAAATCCATAAAATGGAAATCAAGCAAGCTCACAGGGTTCCGGCTCGGCAATCCACGGAAGGAGACAGGCCCCTATCAATTCTAGCCAAATTTCTGAGATCATCCGATAAAGATCTTGTGTTACGGAAGTAAAGGAAGGATTTCTTGGAAGAACCACAACATTTTCTTGTTCCAAGTGTAAGACTGGCACCAGGATGTTTACGCCCAAAAAGCACCATTTCCGGTAAAATTCAAAGAACCCTGCGAGAACCAACGTCATTGAACTCTCCTCTTGCGGGTCCGAGCACACTCAACAAGGAGTATTGCGTCCTCGTGGGCACTGGACAGGACTCCCTGGCAGACATATGTAGAGCAGCGGGTTGGGCAACACCCAATACATTTGCGAGATTTTACAGTCTCAGGGTTGAGTCAGTATCATCCCGTGTTTTCTCAGGTCTGAGCCAGTAGAACTCGGTAACACGCTGATGGACTGGCTGGGTGGATCGCTTGCACCTAGCGCCCTTTCCCTCAGTTGAGGTAAAATTGTGCGCTTTCTCTCCCAGGAGATTCCGTACATTTGGATCCCTGGACGATTCCTCCCTAGCCCTGTGGGTTCCGCAATTCAGCGGAGGAATTCGCTGACCCAATCCACTGCGGGTACTCAATCTACCCTGTACTGGAATAGGTGCTCTGCAGGCCGGGACTCCTGCTTGTACTCCTCCTGTGTGTATTTTCCATGGTACGGTCCCCTTGCGAGTGGACCCGCATCTCCCTTGGGCAGTTCTAGAGAGAAAAGAGGCCCGGCTAGGCTTGGCCCGTTCCCAGATTGGCAAGCATCGCCTTGTTCCCCTGCTTGGGGCAACCAAAAGGAATCTGACGACTTTTTTATGGGGCATTGGTGAAGGGTACGTGCAGTCTGACACAACTGGTCGCCTTTGCACGTGAAAAACCTGCCTGCTCTTGTGTCAGCAGTACATGTACATGGCTCAGCGCATGGCGTGATTTGAATTGGACCCCTAGTGTCGCTTCTTCGATACAGAGCACTTATTACAGGGACAATCCCCCCGGAGCAACCTGGAGTTAAGTGTCTTACTCAAGGACACAATGGTGGTGACTGTGGGGATCAAACCAGCAACCTTCTGAGTACCAATGTATTATACAGAGCACTTATTACAGGGACAATCCCCCCGGAGCAACCTGGAGTTAAGTGTCTTACTCAAGGACACAATGGTGGTGCCTGTGGGGATTGAACCAGCAACCTTCTGAGTACCAATGTATTATACAGAGCACTTATTACAGGGACAATTCCCCCGGAGCAACCTGGAGTTAAGTGTCTTACTCAAGGACACAATGGTGGTGCCTGTGGGGATCAAACCTACACTACACCACCACCACTCAGTTAAACACATAAAACAGTTTTTCACCTTGTTTTTAAAGTTTTTAAAAAACAGAATTCACATTTGACATATTATGAACATTTAAAATATATATATTATGTATTTTCAACATGCTTTACCTTTACCTATTTTATTTATTTTGGTAAGTATATCTTTAAATTACACACAGAATAATTATTATAAACTTAATACAACATAATAAATGATGTAATTAATTATAAGTAAATCATCGTTTTTTTCATATCAGCGTTTTCATGCATATGTGATCCTATACAAACACCATTATGGAAAACTGATGGTTTCATTTGGTCAAGAATTGTCCGAAACATCGGTGCATCCCTACAGATAATATTTTAATCATTTATTAAGGCTTTAGTAAATGTGAATTATTTAAATGGTCTTTATAATATCATACTTAATTATTTCTTGATTTTTCTCTGGTACACATAAATATATAGCAACCTTTATATATTTTAGGAGGGGGTCCCAAGCAAGGGGACTGTCATATTTGGGGGTCCTTGGCATTAAACTGTTTGAAAACCCCTGATCTCACTCATAATATCATTTACAATCCACGGGTTGTTTTTTCATTCACAGATGCCTGTTGTTGCTTTTGTCATAAATGCACGTTTGCTGGTCCGGATTACAGCCAATAATAACCCTCTTTATCGCTAGTGTTCCTCTCACTTACAGGACATGCAGTATTTTGAGTGCACTGCAGTTTCTCATTGTGTGTGTGTCACAAGATGAGGTGCAACAATCTGTGAAAAACAAAACTGAAACAAATGAAAAACTCTACGCAGCAGTTTTCATAAAGTAAAATGGATTGATGCACAATTAAGACAAACTAAAAAGGAAAATCTTCTGTTCATGGATGTTTGAGACGTTTAGTAACTTCAGAGTCTGAACAATGTTGCTTATTGGTTTACAAGCTCCCAGCATGCACTGCAGCATGAATAAATGATTTACTGTTGTTTCTCTGTTTGTGACTTGATGATGTTTTTGTTGTCATTGCCTCAGTTTCTTTCTGTTTCAAAAATATTGGATTTTTATGCCGTTTAAACGATGTTCGGCTTTAAAAGACTCAAGACAAGAAGCAACAAACACACGTGATCACATGAGGGTAAGAACATCTGAAGTGACACTCTGTGAGTGTTATAGACTGACATCTGCTGCAAATGTTCCTGTCGGTTCAGAGCCACAACAGCGTTTGTATCGCTCTCAACGGGTCAGCGAGGTTAACGGCAGCTCAGCAGACACAGTATATCTGGACGTGTGACCCGTGACACTGAACACACCTGATTAAACCAGAACAACAGCTGTGATCTCGACTACTTCATCTGTGGATAAGAAAACATCAGCTGTAACATTCCTGGGAGAATCTTAATGAATCTCAATGAGAAAAATATGCATTTTTTCAATAAAAATGTATTTATTTTATGTTTATGTCCAGTGGCATAAGGGTTCAGGAAACCTGTTAGAAAACAACCATTTTTGCAATTCCATTTGATGACTGTCTGTCTAGCGTCATCTAGCAGCAGTAGCGGCTCGTGACCACAGATATAGGTTTATTATATATTTATTAAATTTGTTTGACATTATCCAAACACAAACAGACTGACACAATATGTGGTGTAATTGCATTATTCCACCACATGGCGGTGTAATGATTGGAGAATAAGGGAAAGGCAGAAGGGTGTGCGGATCCAAATGCAGCTTTATTACAGTACCAAAACAAACAAACACTTGTGCAAATAAAGTCCACGAGGGGAAAAGCAAACTCAGACACTAACTAACATAACACTGAACACGAGGAGACAGAACATCCACGGAGGGCTGGGAAACCTGGAGTAAACACGCATAGAGCGAACACATGCAACGGTACATACAATCAACGAAAGACAGGGACTAAACCAAAAACCAGGATATATATACACATGAACATAGAACTAAGGGGCCAATGAACAAACAGAACACCAAACAAGATAACGAGGGAAGAAACAGAGGCAAGTGGCAAGTAAACAAGGGACAGGTGAAAGCAATGACGGAAAACACGAACGCTAACAAAGAGACAATGGAGTTACATAAGGGACAAAAGTGAAAACTAAGGAATGCAAAAAGTGACGAAAATGGTAAACAAGAGGGAACAGTGAAACAAGACAAGGTAATAAAAGAAACTACAAAGGACTACAAAAACCAAAACAGGAAACAGGAGCTAAACTAAACTTCAACATAAAAGCACAAAACAAAAGACAACAGTGAACATGACAGGCGGCACTCTTAGAACATAATGTTGATTCTAATCAAATGCTGACATATTACAGATCAAAATAAAAAGATTTTTATTGGATGTTTGAGTGGTGTCTGAAGAATAAAATAGTATTTATAGACAATTGGAGTTTTTGGGGTAGGTGAAGGTGCCGCTCTCCTCTCTAGTAATTGTCTCATAGTCTTAATAATGAAAAAAAAAAAACAAATTCCATACTTGTTCAAGTGCGTGACAAGGTCCAGTCCAAGAAAGAGTCTGGTCTCCAGTACTACAACACTGCATGTTTCACTTAAATTTGAATTTATTACATTTAACCATTTACAGTTTTTTATAATCGCGATGACAATTTTTTCAGTACTTTTAACAAATGTCCTAAGCTCTAAACGCACCAACACACCTGCAACACACAATTGGCAAAACATTTAATTTCATGCTCAAAATCACACATTGTAAACTAAACTCCAACACTAGTTTCAAAATACAATAATACACTAGCAACAATACACAATGTCTCCCAAAACACTGCAAACATGTCTCAAAATCAAAACATTTTTCAAAACACTAACATATGTTCTCGTCCAACAGGAAGATTTAGTCAATCACAATGCCATAAAAACACTCACATCAGATGGAATTACAGAAACTGCATTATTATATATGTGTCAGGTCTTATACAGCAGACAGTATATTGTATTGATCATAGTTTCTTTTGTAGCCTCTCTACATTTGTGTTTTGTTGGGTTTAGGTCTTTTGCTGCAGAAATTCAATAAAAAAAGACGTATTGGTGACAGAGTTCTTTGATGCGCTCACCATTCCTTTCAAAAGGAACTTTGTATAATTGTTTCATTTGGACTCTGTGTTTAGCTAAGGTCCGAGAAATGCTCCTCTCCCTTGTCCATGTCCCACTCCTCTCCCTCGCCCATGTCCCACTCCTCTCCCTTGTCCTTGTCCCACTCCTCTCCCTCGCCCATGTCCCACGCCTCTCCCTTGCCCTTGTCCCACTCCTCTCCCTTGCCCTTGTCCCACTCCTCTCCCTCGCCCATGTCCCACGCCTCTCCCTTGCCCTTGTCCCACTCCTCTCCCTTGCCCATGTCCCACTCCTCTCGCTTGCCCTTGTATAAGTGTATAAGTATACTGTATATGACAGATTAGTATGGATAGTATGCCATTCCAACATTTGTACTCTTTAGGACATATATAAACACACAGAGTAATGCGATCTAACATCATTACATTACTCTAAGACGACTGGTAATGTAATTCAATTATTTTGTATGATATTTTTAATATGGCTTAACAGTGTTGTTCATTATCAACATTGGAGTATCAGTTGATTATATTTAGATGTTTGCATAGCGTATAATACTGTTTACAAACTTCCACCAGTTTATTTAAAGTTGCACGCGTAAGTTTGGTCTTGTGTCATCTTGGACAGTGACATCTAGTGGTGTGGATGCAGCATCATTTAAATCAGATGCCATTGTAGAAATGTAGTGTTGATTTCAATGAGTGAAAGTGACCAATAACAGGACGGTTACTGAGATTAGGCGAGTAGTATTCGACTGGTCATGTGACCCCATGTGTGACCTTCTCCATGTATTATTAAACAGCTTTAATAAGGTGACTGATATGATTGAACTCTTCATCTCATGTGAGTGCTCGTGATTTTATACACACGTTTCAAAATTGCAATTCACGTCTTTAAGAGTTCAACTTTAATAATGAGGAAAAATCACTGAGTGCACCTTTAACAGACAGCCGCTGTTAAACCTGTTGAGGAGCTAAACTAAAATAAGATAAGAAGAGTGGCGGAAAGATAAAAAAGTGGCTAATTCAATAACGAGATCAGCTGCAGAGTGTTTGTGTTGAGTGTAAGTTAATGCATTTATGGCCATATCTGCTCGTAGACTCGTTTTAATCCCCTTTCAGAGCTCACTATCTTCTCTTGGATCTCTGTAGAAGACCATATCACAAGCAGAATGCTCGTTGTTGTTGTCGAAGAAGAGTGAAGAAATACTCTTTGCTGCAGACAGCAGCTATATGACCCGCTGTTGTTCTGAACTTCACCTGGTGATGAAACTTTATTCCCTGAAGTAATCGGTTCCTGCTTCTGCTGGTGAAGAACCAGTTTTTCTGTCACGAAACTGCCTCTTCTTTGGTGGAAATGTCTTGAGTGGTTTGAGAATTTGCACCGGCCAGGCTGGAACAACACACGCCCAGTCCCCAATCAGCCTGATGGGGCGTGCGAGGGATAAAGGCGGCCGGTGACGACGGTTCGCGAGAGAGAGGGAATTACAGGCAGCTGCTCTGTGTGTTCATGTTTGTGTGTTTTGGTTCAATTTATCATTAAACTATTATATATGTTGCCAAGCCGGTTCTCGCCTCCTCCTTTGCCTTGACCCCCTTACATTGGTGCCGAAACCCTGGAAGGAGGAGGGATGCCCATCACAGAGTCCATGACACTGCCGTCCACCCAGGAGAGTGCCGCTGCCATCCGCTGGGGGACCGAGTAGACTGACCGCCTGGACGCATAGAACGGCCGCCGTCCTCGAGGCGAGTGGGGACCGGACTCCCCGACCGCCTGGAGCGAAGGAGCCGCTGCCAGGGGCTGAGGAGTGTCCTGCCATCCCCCAGAAATGTGGCGGGGTCGAGAGGACCGTCATCCGCGAGGGGAGGAGGGAAACGACTCCATGACCGCCTGGAGCGGTAGGGCTGCTGTTAGGGGAGGAGGAGTGTCCCCACGAGTCGCCGAGAACACAGAGTTCCCCGGCCTGAGGCTGGCGGGGCCAGGCTGGAACTACGCACGCCCGGTCCCCAATCAGCCTGATGGGGGCGTGCGAGGGATAAAGTCGGCCAGTGACGATGGTTTGCGAGAGAGGGAAATACAGGCAGCTGCTCTGTGTGTTTTGGTTCAGTTTATTATTAAACTATTATTTATATAGCCGGTTCTCGCCTCCTCCTTTCCCTTTTATCCCCAGTGCGTACAGTCACGAAACACTCATCTCAGCGCTTCCTGCTGAGCTGTAATTACTTTATGAGGACAGCGAGCGTTCACCTTGTGTTCATCTGTCCGTCTTCTCTCTCTCGTGTAATCAATCATATGGACCTGTCTGAAACCCTCCATACGGGTGAAATAACTGATCTGAAACCATATATTGAGAAATGTATTGAGCGAAAGAGCATTTTTATGTCCAAGATCACAAAAATACACATGGGCTGAAAGTATCTGCCTTCAGAGGCTGTATGGAGACGCATCAAGCCATGTTTGAATCCAGTGTTTTTGTCACATCCTGTCTAGACCTTCATCTGGGCAGATTTTGGAGGTGGCACAGATTCAGCTTGCGCTAACTCTGCGATCCCGAAATCCTGCATGTGTGATTGGTTGAAAGAATAACATTGTATCTGTTCTAAATGTCCTCAACTTAAGACTCTAGCGTGAAATACTCAGTGTTATATCTAAATAATTGCTTTGTTATGTCTAAAGGACACTTAAGTTTGTTTTAGGTCATTAGACATGAAGGCCGTCCAATACCAGTGTCCTGACGAGGTGCCTTCATGCGCAAATCGTTACCTGTGAAGTAATTGACTGATTGGGCAGTGAGACATCAAGGCAGTTGTCTTAGCCATGCAATGTAATGAGGTCATGTGAGAACAATGTAGCATTCTGCTGTTTGAAACATTTAATGTAAAATATAGTATGCAGTGTACATACAATGAGTTAGCATTCATTCTCAACATAGCGTAAATGAAGCTGCATTAACTTTAAGTTTCTCACATCAATATGTTTTATTCTTAATATACTTAATACATCAATAACATGTGCTCATGTAAACATCTGAAACGTTCATTTACAGTTTTTCTCGATTTAAACACTCTGACATCACATTTTCACACACGGCTAAAATTGAAACTCACACGCCACGATGGCAGCGCACATGGTGATATTGGTGCCCCTCTGACCTGGCACTGTAACAGTGCCCACTGCCCAATGATGTCCCCTGTGTGTGTGTGTGTGTGTGTGTGTGTGTGCTAGTGTGTGTGTGTGTGCTAGTGTGTGAGTGTGTGTGTGTGTGTGTGTGTGTGTGTGTGTGTGTGTGTGTGTGTGTGTGTGTGTGTGTGTGTGTGTGTGTGTGTGTGTGTGTGTGTGTGTGAGTGTGTGTGTGTGCTAGTGTGTGTGTGTGTGTGTGAGTGTGTGTGTGTGTGCTAGTGTGTGAGTGTGTGTGTGTGTGTGTGTGCTAGTGTGTGTGTGTGTGTGTGTGTGTGTGTGTGTGTGTGTGTGTGTGTGTGTGTGTGTGTGAGTGTGTGTGTGCTAGTGTGTGTGTGTGTGTGAGTGTGTGTGTGTGTGCTAGTGTGTGTGTGTGTGTGTGTGTGTGTGTGTGTGTGTGTGTGTGTGTGTATGTGTGAGCGTGTATTTATCACTTTGTGGGGACCAAATGTCCCCATAAGGATAGTAAAACCCGAAATTTTTGACCTTGTGGGGACATTTTGTCGGTCCCCATGAGGAAAACAGCTTATAAATCATACTAAATTATGTTTTTGAAAATGTAAAAATGCAGAAAGTTTTCTGTGAGGGTTAGGTTTAGGGGTAGGGTTAGGTTTAGGGGATAGAATATAAAGTTTGTACAGTATAAAAACCATTATGTCTATGGAAAGTCCCCATAAAACATGGAAACACAACATGTGTGAGTGTGTGTGTGTGTGTGTGTGTGTGTGTGTGGCGTGTGAGCGTGTGTGTGTGTGTGTGTGTGTGTGTGTGTGTGTGTGTGTGTGTGTGTGTGTCTGTGAGCGTGTATTTATCACTTTGTGGGACCAAATGTCCCCATAAGGATAGTAAAACCCGAAATTTTTGACCTTGTGGGGACATTTTGTCGGTCCCCATGAGGAAAACAGCTTATAAATCATACTAAATTATGTTTTTTGAAAAGGTAAAAATGCAGAATGTTTTCTGTGAGGGTTAGGTTTAGGGGTAGGGTTAGGTTTATGGGATAGAATATAAAGTTTGTACAGTATAAAAACCATTATGTCTATGGAAAGTCCCCATAAAACATGGAAACACAACATGTGTGTGTGTGTGTGTGTGAGTGTGTGCTAGTGCGTGAGTGTGTGTGTGTGTGTGTGTGAGTGTGTGTGTGTGTGTGTGTGTGCTAGTGTGGATTCTATAAAGTCAAATCAAAAAGCATGTCAATATTTACATGATGACACATAAATGGGATTGATGTGCATGACTGCAGACACCGCCGACATTTACAGTAAAGCTGAAATACACAGTGTCATACAGTAACATTGTGACTTACCTGTTCTCATTCTGAAAAACCTGACAATAGATGCCACAGTGCTCAGACTCAGAACGGGCTGAACCCTTCGTCCAGACTCCCTAAAGGACAAGACATGATTGATGACATGGTCAGTAATTTCATTTGAAACTTGAGCTCTATTTTATCCTTGAGTGTGTGTGTGAGTGTGTGTGTGTGTGTGTGTGTGAGTGAGAGTGTGTGTAAGTGTGTGTGTGTGTGTGAGTGAGAGTGTGTGTAAGTGTGTGTGAGTGTGTGTGTGTGTGTGAGTGTGAGTGAGAGTGTGTGTGAGTGAGAGTGTGTGTGAGTTTATGTGAGTATGAGCGTGTGTGTGTGTAGTGGTCTAAGCACATAACTGGTAATCAGGAGGTCGCTGGTTCGATCCCCACAGGCACCACCATTGTGTCCTTGAGTAAGACACTTAACTCCAGGTTGCTCCGGGGGGATTGTCCCTGTAATAAGTGCTCTGTATAATACATTGGTACTCAGGAGGTTGCTGGTTCAAACCCCACAGTCACCACCATTGTGTCCTTGAGTAAGGCACTTAACTCCAGGTTGCTCCGGGGGGATTGTCCCTGTAATAAGGGCTCTGTAAGTCGCTTTGGATAAAAGCATCCGCCAAATGCATAAATATAAATAAATGTAAATGTTTGTGTGTGTGTGAGTGTGAGTGTGTGTGTGTGTGAGTGTGTGTGTGAGAGTATGTGTGTGTGTGTGTGTGTGTGAGAGAGTATGTGTGTGTGTGTGTGTGTGTGTGTGTGTGTGTATGTGTGGTTGCTATGCAATTGCTACAATGCTGTGGATGGTTGCTATGCAGATGCTACAATGCTGTGGATGGTTGCTATGCAGATACTACAATGCTGTGGATGGTTGCTATGCAGATGCTACAGTGCTGTGGATGGTTGCTATGCAGATACTACAATGCTGTGGATAGTTGCTATGCAGATCCTACAATGCTGTGTATGGTTGCTATGCAGATGCTACAGTGCTGTGGATGGTTGCTAGGCAGATGCTACAATGCCATGGATGGTTGCTATGAAGATGCTACAATGCTGTGGATGGTTGCTATGCAATTGCAACAATGCTGTGGATGGTTGCTATACAGATGCTACAATGCTGTGGATGGTTGCTATGCAGATGCATCAATGCTGTGAATGGTTGTTATGCAGATGCTACAATGTGGATGGTTGCTATGCAGTTGCTACAATGCTGTGGATGGTTGCTATGCAGATGCTACAATGCTGTAGATGGTTGCTATGCAATTGCTACAATGCTGTGGATGGTAGCTATGCAATTGCTACAATCCTGTCGATGGTTGCTATGCAGTTGCTACAATCCTGTCGATGGTTGCTATGTGGTTGCTAATGTGTTCTAGGTGGTTTTTTCTGCCCCAAGACAAAAGAGCCCATCCTGTACTAATAAATTCAGTGTATCTGATTAAGTGTTTGATTAAAACAGGTGATCAATAAACCAGTTACTATGTCTGAAGTCATCTCACACATCTGTTCATCCACTCTGTAATTCCTGAGTGAACAGGCAAAGGTAAAAGGCCTTTAGCATATATATACATGTTTAAGATATACAGTCTCTCTCTTCTAATGAAACAGAACCTGTGTGTTCATTTCCTTGAGTTTATCTGCTGTCATTTACTTCAGTTCATTACTCACAAGAGCATAATCAATTACTCAATGTAGCCATGAGACTTTTCAATGTTTATTGATTTCTGTTCATTTCTTTCAGTGTAAAGAATCTGTCTTTTCTAAATGATGCACTCGTAATTACTTGAACACTGTGGATTTATTCTGAATAGAGATTACATTAGTGACAGATATAGTTGAGAATGATATTATCAGCACTGTGTGACCCATTACAGAACTGTTAGTGCCACCTTGTGGCAGCTCCAAAATCTACAGACAGCCTTTTCACTGGACAATAAATGTCCTGTTTTCAATAAATAATAATGTGTAAAACAACTGTTTATTAAAGGATTTTGTGTATGCCTCATTTGCGGTGCTTCAGCATTACATCGGCTACATTGAGTTTTCAATGCTTTTTTTTATTTTAATTTTCATGACTTTTCCAGACCTGGAAATCACAGTTTTTGCTCAATACACCATTTCATTCCCAGATATTTTCAGGTTTTTCATGATTGTGGAAAAGGGTCAGAAATTTACAAAAAATCCCGCCAAAATACAAAACATGAAAATGCCTTTTCAAATAATTCTTCTTCTTTCTTTCAATATCCTAATATAGTTAGGGTTAGTTTATAAGTTTATATACACTGCCTGCAAAAATACGTTGTTTTCAAAAAACAGCTTTCTGGTGAATTTGACTTGAAATACTATAAACTTCAAAATAAAAGTTTTTTATTTTTTATTTTTAATTATTACTACTTATAATATTAATTCTACATTAAGTATCCCGAATCTGTTACAGTTATCTTAGAAATACATATTGCGACTAAAACAGTTTTTAAATAGTTTTCCTTCACGGGAACGATGTAATGTTGTGATGGGAACTGTTGTGTGTTTAGTGTTTCCCGACGGACAGTCACCGGTGCGACACTGACGCAGAGAATCTGATGCAAGTTTAAGGATATAATCACATCTTCAAACTTAAACACGGTGCGTTTATTTAATAATTAATGTTATTATTTCATACTGAGGTTAACACGTGAATATGACTCGTGTTATAGATCGATTACAGATCAATATTCACTGTTTGTCATGCTTCTGTTGAGCATATGGTGCGTGTCACATCTGTTATTCTCACATATGATCTCAATGAGTGTTACAGTAATATTAAACTCTTTCTCTGTTATAGGTGATGATGTCAGAGAGTGAAACAGCAACAGATTTGAGCGTGATGGATCTTTATAATCATCTGACAGCACAGGGAGAAACAGTCAGAAACCTCAAAACAAACAAAGCTCCTAAAGTCAGTCTCACTATTCAAAGATGATCAAAAATGTCATATCTGTCAGTGTGTGTGTATATATATCACACACACACACACACACACACACACACACACACACACACACACACACACACACACAAAGTCACATACACGTTAGCCAAATACATTTAAATGTTAGTTTTTCCACAATTCCTGACATTTAATGGTAGAAAACATTCCCTGTCTGAGGTCAGTTCGGATCACTACTATATTTTAAGTGTCAGAATAATAGTCGAGAGAATGATTTATTTCAGCTTTTATTTCTTTCATCACATTCCCAGTGGGTCAGAAGTTTACACACACTTTGTTAGTATTTGGTAGCATTGCCTTTAAATTGTTTAACTCGGGTCAAATGTTTCGGGAATCCTTCCACAAGCTTCTCACAATCAGTTGCTGGAATTTTGTCCCATTCCTGCAGACAGAACTGTGTAACTGAGTCAGGTTTGTCGGCATCGGATTGAGGTCAGGACTTTGTGATGCCGCTCCAATATCTTGACTTTGTGTCCTTAAACCATTTTGCCACAACTTTGGAGGTGCGCTTGGGGTCATTGTCCATTTGGAAGACCCATTTGTGACGAGCTTTAACTTCCTGTCTGATGTCTTGAGATGTTCCTTCCTCATGATGTCATCATCTATTTAGTGAAGTGCAACCGTCCCTCCTGCAGCACCCCCACAACATGATGCTGCACCCCCATGCTTCACTGTTGGGATGCTCTTCTTCACCCTTTTCCCTCCAAACATACCGATGGTCATTATGGCCAAACAGTTCAATATGTGTTTCATCAGATCAGAGGACATTATTTCTCCTAAAGTCAGATCTTTGTCCCCATGTGCACTTGCAAACTGTAGTCTGGCTTGTTTATGGTGGTTTTGGAGCAGCGGCTTCTTCCTTGCTGAGCACCTTTCAGGTGATGTCCATATAGGACTGGTTTTGCTGTGGATCTAGATACTCGTCCACCTGTTTCCTCCAGCATCTTCACAAGGTCCTTTGCTGTTGTTCTGGGATTGATTTGCACTTTTCACACAAACTACGTTCATCTCTAGGAGACAGAATGCGTCTCCTTCCTGAGCGGTGTGATGACTGTGTGGTCACATGGTGTTTATACTTGAGTACTATTGTTTGTACAGATGAACGTGGCACCTTCAGGGGTTTGGAAATTGCTCCCAAGGATGAACCAGACGTGTGGAGGTCCACAATAGTTTTCTGAGGTCTTGCCTGATTTCTTCCACAGGTACACCTCCAATTCAGTACACCTCCTATCAGAATCAGCTTTATTGCCAAGTATGCTTACACATACAAGGAATTTGTCTAGGTGACAAATTGGCTAAAGGCAGACATCATTTTCTGGAATTTTCCAAGCTGCTTATAGTCAGAGTTAACTTCTGACCCTCTGGAATTGTGATTATAGTCAATTGAAAGTGAAGCAATCGGTCTGTAAACAATTGTTGGAAAAAATACTCATGTCATGCACAAAGTGGATGTCCTAAACGACTCGCCAAAACTATAGTTTACTAATATTAAATCTGTGGAATGGTTAACAAATGAGTTTGAATGACTTCAACCTAAGTGTATGTAAACTTCTGACTTCAAATGTGTGTGTGTGTGTGTGTGTGTGTGTGTGTATAAGCATATGACTCTGTTTGTCTTTATAAAGCATCTCTTTTTATTTTTCAGCTGTTATTATCATTAAATGTGATTTCTGTATGTTGACTCCTGCAGGTTGATATTGATGCTGCTGTTCAGTTATTACTGAAGATGAAGGTTGATTATAAACAGGTCACCGGTCAGGACTATAAGGCCGGATGTCCGCCGGTGGATGGTTTGGTCTCGATTGATAACGACTCAGCTGTGGAGGAGGGAGACGATCAGGTCGATCCGTGGACTGTGTCCACCAGCAATGCTAAAGGAGTGGACTATGATAAACTCATCGGTTGGTTATGATGAAGCACTTTATCTTAATTATCTTACTGTCTCTGTGCTCAGATTAATGGTATATCTTGTTATTCTGATTTTAGTTTGAAACTGTTTGATCATGCGTAATAAAGTATGAAACAATATTAATGCTGTATTAACACTCTTGTTGTCAGTGCGGTTTGGCAGCAGTAAGATCGATCAGGAGCTGGTGGACAGAATCGCTCGTGTCACTGGAAAAACGCCACATCATTTTCTGCGCAGAGGAATCTTCTTCTCACACAGGTCTGTGATGACAGATTTGTTAAAGAGAGAAATCACATTTACAAACTGCACATGAATGTAATAACATGTTTTCATCTGTCCTGCAGGGATATGCATCAGATACTGGATGCATATGAGAAACAGAAGTCTTTTTATCTGTACACGGGCAGAGGACCCTCGTCAGAGGCCATGCATGTGGGTCACCTGATCCCCTTCATCTTCACCAAGTGAGTCTTCATCGGGCACAACACAAGAACACTGGAGAATATCAGTGTTATGATTTATTTAATCACATCTCTATACTTATGTTGATTGTGTTGCAAATGCAGTTGTAGGAAACAGATGTGATTATTGTGATGCTGGGATGGAGATGTGATTGTTGTGATTGTGGGATGCAGATGTGATTATTGTGATTGCGGGATGCAGATGTGATTATTGTGATTGCGGGATGCAGATGTGATTATTGCGGGATGCAGATGTGATTATTGCGGGATGCAGATGTGATTATTGTGGGATGCAGATGTGATAATTGTGATTGCGGGATGCAGATGTGATTATTGCGATTGCAGGATGCAGATGTGATTATTGCGATTGCGGGATGCAGATGTGATTATTGTGATTGTAGGATGCAGATGTGATTATTGTGATTGCGGGATGCAGATGTGATTATTGTGATTGCGGGATGCAGATGTGATTATTGCGGGATGCAGATATGATTATTGCGGGATGCAGATGTGATTATTGCGATTGCGGGATGCAGATGTGATAATTGTGATTGCGGGATGCAGATGTGATTATCGTGATTGTGGGATGCAGATGTGAATATTGCGATTGCAGGATGCACATGTGATTATTGTGATTGCAGGATGCAGATGTTATGATTGGGGATGCAGATGTGATTATTGCGATTGCAGGATGCTGATGTGATTATTGTGATTGCAGGATTTGGATGTGATTGTTTAGGATGCAGATGTTATTGTAGGATACAGTTGTGATTATTGTGATTGCAGGATGCAGATGTTATTGTTATGATTGTAGTATTTGGATGTGATTGTTTAGGATGCAGATGTTATTTTAGGATACAGTTGTGATTATTGTGATTGTGAGATGCAGATGTGATTATTGTGATTGTGGGATGCAGATGTGAATATTGTGATTGCAGGATGCAGATGTGATTGTTTAGGATACAGCTGTGATTATTCTGATTGCAGGATACAGCTGTGATTATTGTGATTGTATGATGCAGATGTGATTATTGTGATTATGTTACAGGTGGCTTCAGGATGCGTTTGACGTTCCTCTGGTCATTCAGTTGACGGATGATGAGAAATATCTGTGGAAAGATCTGTCACAGGAAGAGTGTCATCGTTACGCAGTGGAGAACGCTAAAGACATCATCGCTTGTGGATTTGATGTGAACAAAACCTTCATCTTCTCTGATATGGACTATATGGGGTAAACAGTCCAACAGTATCGTCAGAAGATTTTTAGGTTGTTTCTGTGCAGCCAACAGGTGGCGCTATAATGCTCTAAGTGCAGCATCTGAAAATTCAGTTTGACAGGTTGATTTCTTAAAGATTATCATATATGTTTTAAATGTTATCCTGGAAGATATTCATTCAATGTCTGTGATGATTTTAAACTCATGATCATGTTTTCTGAGTCAGAACCTCTGAATGTTTCTTTCAACAGGTCGAGTCCTTCCTTTTACAGAAACGTTGTGAAGATTCAGAAACACGTCACATTTAATCAAGTAAAAGGAATCTTTGGATTCACAGACAGTGACTGTATCGGTGAGGAAGCATAACACAAACTTCTTTAGTTTTAACCCACTGAATTTAACCAGCTTGTAGGGAAAAGGATTTTAGCTGATGTCAGTGTATCGTTTGTGCATCTGCAGGTAAAATCAGTTTTCCAGCGATTCAAGCGGCTCCGTCTTTCAGTAACTCGTTCCCGCAGATCTTCGGCGACAGAAAAGACGTTCAGTGTCTCATTCCATGTGCCATTGATCAGGTGACATTAAACACTAAAAGTTACACATTGTTACGTTCATGTTTGATCATGTGACATCACAAAACAACAATAATCTTTGAATAAATCTTCTTTCACGTCATGTGATAACAGTTTTTGATTGGCTGTTTCTTCAGGATCCTTATTTCCGCATGACTCGTGATGTTGCCCCACGGATCGGTTACCCCAAACCCGCTCTGCTGCACTCCACGTTCTTCCCGGCGCTGCAGGGAGCTCAAACCAAGATGAGCGCCAGCGACGCCAACTCTTCTATATTCCTCACAGACACGCCCAAACAGATCAAGAATAAGGTTCATCCTGATGATTGACTCAAAATGAGAGAACAGTTTTTATTAATGACATCGTTTGGAGAATGTAAACTAGAGTCCAGGTGTTTGAACATCTGCAGTATATTTGTTCATTCTCGCACTCTTAAATACAGTTCTGACCCATCTGTGTGTGTTGGTGCAGGTAAATAAACATGCGTTTTCTGGAGGTAAAGACACTGTAGAGGAACACAGGAAGTTCGGAGGAAATCCAGACGTGGACGTTTCCTTCATGTATCTGACGTTTTTCCTGGAAGACGACGAGCAGCTGGAGAAGATCAGACAGGTGAGATTTACTGTACTGATAAATCTATATGTATGTATACATTCGTAGGAGAATTTGTAAAAGAACACCGCTTGCATTACATGGAAAGTTGGCATAAGTCCGTTAGATGTTGTACTGCTCAGCAGCGCCTGAACACCTCCGGTAAAGCATCTCATTCGGCACTCAATCACACGCTGGGGAATCTGCAGCTCCCCGCGTAAACATGAGAGAGGCAAACCTTCTTTGGGTGCTGAGAAACCGGTTCAGCATGACCCACTCACACCGCCGCAGTTCACAGCACTGTCATTACTGGGTCAGAAACAAGGTTGGCATCGGCTGGCACTGCTCTCTCCACCTCTCTTCCATACAGACTTCTGCTCCTCCTTGGACTGGATCGAGGATCCGACTGGTGTCCGTGAGCGGAGTCTGATATCTGGAAGATCTAAAATGACGTGATACAGAAGGGAGTTCCTGTATCGCCAGCAACCCTGGCATTCACGTATGGCTGCAGCTTCACCCCTCAGTTTAGGTGGAGCAATATTGGCGAGTTCTGTTAGCCAAGATAACGGACTTGACTTGTTTACACCTGAGATCAAGTGCATAGTGCAGTTCAGCTGAACATCTACCTTGGTAGTGTGTGCACAATACTCAGCAGCTGAATAGACGAGAGTAGTGTTGCAGTGTGTATAGTGATGAATGACAAATTATAATTTATAATATTAACCCTTTAAGCTCTGAAGGTGCTTTTAAAGATTTCCTGTTTCAGTGGCATAACCAAAAGGATTATAAACACACCAAAACAAAGAGGGTGGGCCATGCTGGGCCATCTTATACTTTCCGTGACAATGAGCTTATAGCTAACTAGCTAACCACATAGCTACTTTCATACCTTGTCAGCGGAAGCTAATGTGTAAACATGTATTCACCAAACGGTTTTGTTCATGATTCACAGTTTGGTGCCCCCTTCAACTGAACAACTCCAGTCGTTGCATTTATAAAATGTAATCTTTAAAAGTCTGGTTTTCCACCGTTGACAGTGTCCTGTTTCTTGACTCGGCAGGCGTAAATACTTCTTGTGTTACAACCTGCCAATTATTGACTGATACTGAACTGTACTGATGTTTATTTAGCCATTTGTTCTTTTTCCCAGTGTTCATTTTTAGAATTGGTTGACAATGTATAATAATAATAATGTCAAATATTCTTTGATCAAAATATTTAAGAAAGCAGCATTCTGAGGACCTTTTACATAGTCGTATCAGTGAACAATCCACATACAAAAGATCAGTTTCCATTCCAGCTCAAACATGAAATATATCGGCCATCTGCAAATTTTCCCCTCAAGAATTCCATATCGGCCCCAAGAATCCCATATCGGCCTCAAGAATCCCATATCGGTCTCAAGAATCCCATATCGGTCTCAAGAATCCCATATCGTCCTCAAGAATCCCATATCCGTCCTCAAGAATCCCATATCGGTCCCAAGAATCCCATATCATCCTCAAGAATCCCATATCATCCTCAAGAATCCCATATCGTCCTCAAGAATCCCATATCGGTCCCAAGAATCCCATATCATCCTCAAGAATCCCATATCATCCTCAAGAATCCCATATCGTCCTCAAGAATCCCATATCGGTCCCAAGAATCCCATATCATCCTCAAGAATCCCATATCGGTCGGACTTTAGTTTTTACTGATTGCAATAATATCTGTAGTCTGTAGTTCTTTGATCCAAGATGGCGGCGCGGTAGCACGCAGCGGCCACTCCGGATCCACAATGGTGCTATTTTTGTTAAAAAAGCCCGACTTTTGCAACACATGGACATCGGAGCAACCGGTGTTCGTGTCTACCATCGCCAGACACTACTGAAATATAAGACTCATGCAAAACCCAAGCTGCATGATGACCTGCAGGAGGCGCTACGCGTACTCGGCTTGCTGCGGAGACCAGGCCTCCAGCCCTCGGCGTCGCCTGATGCTGGTGGCCGGGGGAGAGGACGTCGTAGCGGTGTGCGAGAGCGGAAGCGCGAAAGAGGGCGGGGTCCATGCTAGGCTAAAACAAACCGTAGCCGGCCGGCTCTCCCGTCTATCCTGCTCTCAAATGTTTTCTCCCTGGACAATAAACTGGACTATATCCGACTCCAGCAGGCTACGCAGCGTGAGTTTAGAGACTGCTGCGTCTTTGTTTTCACGGAGACGTGGCTCAGCGACAGAGTTCCGGATGCCGCCATCCAGCTAGACGGGCTCGCCTCGTTTCGTGCCGACAGAAATACAGCTCTCTGCGGTAAGACTCGCGGTGGTGGCTTGTGTGTTTACATCAACACGGAATGGTGCAAGAACTCTATGCTAGTCTCTAGTTACTGTTCATCGCTGTTGGAGCTTGTGACTGTTAGATGCAGACCTTTTTATCTACCACGGGAATTCACTACTGTTTGCATAACCGGAGTATACATTCCCCCCAGCGCTAACGCTAAGGAAGCGCTTTGTGAACTGTATGGGGCTATGAGCGAACTGCAGAACGCTCACCCCGACGGACTGTTTATTGTCGCCGGAGATTTCAACCATGCAAATCTCAAGACAGTGCTCCCTAAATTCCATCAGTATGTGGACTTTTCAACGAGAGGGCTGAGCAGCTTGATCTTGTTTACACAAACATCCCAGGCGCGTGCGGTGGAGCCCCGCCCCACCTCGGCTACTCAGACCACATCGCTGTTATGTTAATTCCAGCATACAGACTGCTCGTCAGACGCACAAAACCGCTTCAGAAGCAGGTGAAAACCTGGCCAGCAGGAGCCATCTCTGCTCTTCAGGACTGTTTTGAGTGTACTGACTGGCACATGTTCAGGGAGGCTGCAACATATGGTGACTCGACCAACTTGGAGGAATACACAGCATCAGTGACCAGCTACATCAGCAAGTGCATTGATGATGTCACTTTCTCCAAGACCATCACCACACGCTCCAACCAGAAGCCGTGGATGACTGCGGAGGTGTGCACGCTGCTGAGGTCCCGAGACTCCGCCTTCAGAGCAGGCGATAAGGCAGCCCTAAGAACAGCTAGGGCCAAACTGTCACGGGCAATCAGAGAGGCAAAGCGCCGCACGCCCAGAGAATCCATAGTCACTTCCAGGACAGCGGTGACACGCGGCGCATGTGGCAGGGCATCCAGGCCATCACCAACTACAGGACAACATCAGTTGCCTGTGACAAAGATGCCTCCCTTCCAGATGCGCTGAACGACTTCTACGCTTGGTTTGAAGTGCAGAACGACGTGATGGCGAGGAAGTCCACCCCTCCTCCCAACGACCAGGTGCTCTGTCTTACCACGGCAGATGTGAGGAAAACTCTACGTAGAGTCAATCCACAGAAGGCTGCTGGACCAGACAACATTCCTGGCAGAGTGCTCAGAGGATGTGCAGACCAGCTGGCAGATGTTCTTACCGACATCTTCAACATCTCTCTGAGCAGCGCTGTCATTCCAACGTGCTTCAAGGCCACCACCATCATCCCCATGCCAAAGAAGTCTTCAGTGTCCTGCCTCAACGACTACCGTCCCGTCGCACTTACACCCATCATCATGAAGTGCTTCGAGAGGCTCGTCATGAGGCAGATTAAGACCCAGCTGCCCCCCTCACTAGACCCACTGCAGTTTGCGTATCGTTCCAACCGTTCAACGGACGATGCCATCGCCACAACCCTCCATCTGGCCCTCACCCTCCTAGACAATAAGGACTCATACGTTCGAATGCTGTTCATAGATTTCAGCTCAGCATTCAACACAATCATTCCTCAGCACCTGATTGGAAAGCTGAACCTGCTGGGCCTGGACACCTCCCTCTGCAACTGGATCCTGGACTTCCTGACTGGGAGACCTCAGTCAGTCCGGATCGGGAACAGCATCTCCACCACCACCACACTGAGCACTGGGGCCCCCAGGGCTGTGTGCTCAGTCCACTGCTGTTCACTCTGCTGACTCACGACTGTGCAGCAATGCACAGCTCGAATCACATCATCAAGTTCGCCGATGACACGACCGTGGTGGGTCTCATCAGCAAGAACAACGAGTCAGCATACAGAGAGGAGGTGCAGCGGCTGATCGAACTGGTGTAGAGCCAACAACCTGTCCCTGAATGTCGACAAAACAAAAGAGATGGTTGTTGACTTTAGGAGAGCACAAGGTGAACACACTCCGCTGAACATCGACAGCTCCTCTGTGGAGATCGTCAAAAGCACCAAATTCCTTGGTGTTCACTTGGCGGAGAACCTCACCTGGTCCCTCAACACCAGCTCTATCAC
This sequence comes from Xyrauchen texanus, assembly GCF_025860055.1. Classification (NCBI taxonomy): domain Eukaryota; kingdom Metazoa; phylum Chordata; class Actinopteri; order Cypriniformes; family Catostomidae; genus Xyrauchen; species Xyrauchen texanus. Next base: position 45,595,486 of record NC_068291.1, on the reverse strand, counting down.
CAAGAAAGCCCAGCAGCGTCTCTACTTTCTTCGAAGGCTGAGTAAAGCACATCTCCCAACCCCCATCCTCACTACATTCTATAGAGGGACTATTGAGAGCATCCTGAGCAGCTGCATCACTGCCTGGTTTGGGACTTGCACCGTTTAGGACCGCAAAGCCCTGCAGAGGATAGTGAGGACAGCTGAGAAGATCATTGGGGTCTCTCTCCCTCCATCAAAGACATTTACAAAAAACACTGTATCCATAAAGCAACCAGCATTGTGGACGACCCCACACACCCCTCACACAAACTCTTTACCCTCCTCCCGTCTGGCAAGAGGTACCGAAGCATTCGGGCCCTCACGGCCAGACTGTGTAACAGCTTCTTCCCCAAGCCATCAGACTCCTCAATACTCAGAGACTGGTTTGACACACACGTGTCCTGAGTTGCACTTTAATTACTGTCACTTTATAACTGTCTGCTACCTCAATAACTGCTATGTGCATAGAACACTATCTCATAGTATGTTATGTTTACATTTTTAGAAACTGTCATCTTTTGCACTACTGAGTACTGGTCGGCGCTGCACTGTCTATTGTCCTGTTCATTGTCAGTAATTTGTTGTACTGTCCTGTACTTTTTGCACATGTTTGCACGTGCACTTTATATAGGTATATATAGGTAGTTTATATAGGTATTTTATTTCGTTGTGTAGTCTCATGTGGTCCTATGTTGGTCCTTTGTTGTTTTTATGTAGCACCATGGTCCTGGAGGAACGTTGTTTCGTTTTGCTGTGTACTGTACTAACTGTATATGGTTGACACGACAATAAAAACCACTTGACTTGACTTGAATATGTACCGTGCAAATGTTTTTATAAATGATCAAAATGTAACACTTCTGATGTATCTGCAGATTTTAAAGCACTTGTTCAGTTTTGGTCATAATGTCACATGCATTGCAAAGAAGAGCCTCTAATCTTTCAAACGACACCTGTTGCAGTTATTAAGATTTTGATGATAACATGTTCCTGTGGGCTCATCTGAGCTGACAGGTTTATGGGTTTAAATTCTGATTGTCATCATGAATGATGTTATTGTCAGTTTATCGTGTTCATTTGAGTGTTTAATGGGTTTGTTGTTGTGGTTCAGGATTACAGCAGTGGAGCGCTTCTGACCGGTGAACTCAAGAAATGTTTAATCGAGACGCTCCAGCCGATGATCACGGCTCACCAAGAGAAACGCAAACTAGTGACAGACGAAACCGTCAAACAGTTCATGAGTCCACGCAAGTTACACTTCAACTCCTGATGTATCTACCAGAGGAATGATTAAACGAGCTCTTCACATGAACGCCACATCAGAATCACAGCTGTTGAACAAAACCTGATCATGTCCATTTCTGCTTGTGTTGAATAAATCTGATCTCACACAACACTGTTTTAATCCATGTTTATGTATTTAATAATTACAGGACTGTGACATCACAAGCTTTTCAGGTAAAAGATTCAGTTCTTTCTGAATTATTGTCCATGAGATCGACAGCACAACGTGTGTTATCTCCTATATATATATATATATATATATATACAATCATTATTACAGTACCAGGATGATTTATAAACACAGGATTAGTGTTATCATGCAGAATACACCAATCAAGGACTCTCAGATCTGTTCAGATGAGGCACAAATATATAATAATATATAATCAGGGCAGCATCACAACACACAATTGTGCATAATCAGTTTCTAAAGCAAGAAATGGAAATCTTATATTCATAGAGGTAGTCACGGCAACTGAACACATTATATAATAAATCATTGAAGTTTCATCTGAATTGAGATCATCTTTAACCTCCTGAGACCCGCGTGACTGCTGGGCGGCAGACGTTTAACCCTTAAATAACAGTCTAGCGTCGTATGAACAGTCTAGGGTCTTATGAACAGTCAAGAGTCTTATGAAGAGTCTAGGGTCGTATGAAGAGTTTAGGATCTTATGAACAGTCTAGGGTCTTATGAACAGTCAAGAGTCTTATGAACAGTCTAGAGTCTTATGAACAGTCTAGGGTCGTATGAACAGTCTAGGGTCGTATGAACAGTCTAGGGTCGTATGAACAGTCTAGGGTCGTATGAACAGTCTAGGGTCGTATGAAGAGTCTAGGGTCGTTATGAACAGTCTAGGGTCTTATGAAGAGTCTAGGGTGTTATGAACAGTCTAGGGTCGTATGAAGAGTCTAGGGTCTTATGAGCAGTCTAGGGTCTTATGAACAGTTTAGGGTCTTATGAACAGTCTAGGGTCGTATGAAGAGTCTAGGGTGTTATGAGCAGTCTAGGGTCTTATGAACAGTCTAGGGTCGTATGAAGAGTCTAGGGTGTTATGAACAGTCTAGGGTCTTATGAACAGTTTAGGGTCTTATGAACAGTCTAGGGTCGTATGAAGAGTCTAGGGTGTTATGAACAGTCTAGGGTCGTATGAAGAGTCTAGGGTCTTATGAGCAGTCTAGGGTCTTATGAACAGTTTAGGGTCTTATGAACAGTCTAGGGTCTTATGAACAGTCTAGGGTCTTATGAGCAGTCTAGGGTCTTATGAACAGTTTAGGGTCTTATGAACAGTTTAGGGTCTTATGAACAGTCTAGGGTCTTATGAGCAGTCTAGGGTCTTATGAGCAGTCTAGAGTCGGTTTAAATGAGTTTGTGTTGCGTATATCCAAACCAACACAACATCCACGCATGTGGACACGGGTCACACGAGGTTTACAAACATGTTTCCAGTAATAAACGTTGAGCATTGATGTGATCAACAGTTTTACTAGTTAAGAAATTGGAGATCCTTAAAAATATTTGGCAATATGCAAATGTTGTCCGATATGGAATAAGTTGTGCGATGTGAAGCGCTGATCTATGATGCTGAACGCAGAATCCGAACGACCAGTTCATACATTCCAAACACACACATGTTGACTGGAAAAGCTCGAACGCAGTTGACGGAGAGTCCTTTAAACAGAACGCCAGCTCCTTCAGTCTTCACGCTGTGAGTTATACAGTGAAAGAATCCTCTGTAGCGACGTTTACTCACTCCGTCCACCTGCAGACGACATTTAATCACGTCCATCGGCGTCCCGATCGCCCATCCGCACATCCCCGACACGCCACCCGCCAACAGAACCACACGCCACTCTGAAACAACAGCACGAGTTTACATCTGTTCACACATTCTCCATTATTCACCCTCATGTTGTTCCAAACCCACATGACTTTCTTTCTTCAGTGGAACCCAAAAGGAAAGTGAACAGTGACTGAGGATGAACATTCTGACAAACATCTCCTGTTGTGTCCCACTGAAGAAAGAAACGTTTGGAACAACATGAAAGTGAGTAAATGATGACAGAATTCTTTGTCAGTGGGCTGTCATGCACCACATGACATTTTTACTTTAACTCATGTTCATCATAGAAGAGGTGCAGACAAAAAATGACATCACGTCCCTGACCCGTGATTGTGTGTGATTTTACCTGGCTGACTCCCGGATGACAGTAAATCACAGATGCTGTTGTACGTGAGAAAATAAGTAGCAAATGACGGCCCGTCCCGCAGCGCTAAAGCTCCAGAACCCTTATAGAGGCCCAGGACGCCCTCCTCACGGGCGATACTCAACACACAGTGTACTGGACCGCGGTATTTGGGTCTCGAGTCGGGTCTGATGGGGTGAAGTGGTTCAGTTTGACACTGAAGACGAACTTTCACTATATCTGCAGGTGACATCACTGAAACCTGAAAGCACATCAAACACACGTCAGTGACCATGAACGTCATCCTGTGAACTGCATCTCTGTATTTTGGAATATTTAATAGATCTCAAAATGAGTGACGTCATTGATCTTCACAGGAGGCGAAGTGTCACATCTAAAGGTGCTGCAAGCATTTTAGACGTTCTAGAATTTCCACAAGATGAACTGTTGGATTAGCCACGCCCACTATTTCCAAAACCCGCCCTCAAAAGTTACCCAATGAGCTTTATTGAGTCCGACAGGAGCAGAAACGGTTGTTAAAAACAACAGCGGCATAACAGCGCCCTCTACTGACAACTGTTATGAACAACATGGCATAAAAGTGGCATTAAGCCTCAATAATTCGCTGAAACTAGAATACAATGAGAGCATATAAAATGATTGACAGGCAGAAAGCATCAGAGACTGCAGACATGTTTTTGTTTGTTGTTTACAGAGTTTAGATCTGTCACAGAGACCGGTGAGATATCTCACAACACATTTCAGTCACATCTTTCCATGATAAACATCACTTACAGCATCTTTAAATGTCAATAAAAACAGAAATAATTGGAGTCGTGCACCTGAGCGACTCCACCGGCAAATCCAGACAGAAATATATCTGCTTTATGATGCGCGTGTGCTGCGTTTCTGTGACGCATCTGATGCAGATAATGGAGGACATTCCTGTATGTGCCAAACACCAGAGAAGAACTGAAGGACACTGTAGTGACGGGCATCGACATGCCTCTGTAGAATCCCCCCACCTGCAACACACAGCAGAGGATTGATCACCTGATGCAGGTGAGATATGAAGGATTATTAATGATTAATGAGACTCACTCCTTCAGTTCTGCAGGTGGTTTTCACACAGTCCCAAACACCAGAATACTGTCTCTGAGTCTGAACTCTCACCTGCAATATTCATCAGCAGTTACATGATATTCATCATTATTATTGTTATTAGTATTATAATCATGTGTACCTTCACTGTGTCTAGAGGATAGCCCACCGCCACTCCAAAAGCTCCTACATTATTAAGATCAAACGGTAATATTTACATTCATTACATACATCACCCAAAACATATAAACTATCTCATCATTTACTCACCAGCATACCGTCCCAGATTTGTGAGACTTTTTCTTGTGAAAGTGACAGTGGAGATTTATAGCAATAAATGACTTAAATATGGATCTGTTTCTCACCTACATCTATCATATCTGTTCAGAACACATGGATTAAACCACTGGACTAATTTTAAGCTGTGTTTATGTGCTTTTTGGAGCTTCAAAGTTCTGGTCAGCATTCACTTGCATTGTATGGACCTGCAAAGCTGAAATATTCTTCTAAATATCTTCATTTATGTTCTGCAGCAGAAAGAAAGTCACACATCTGGGAAGGCATGAAGCTGAGTAAATGATGACAGAATTTTCAGTTTTGGGTGTACTGTCCCTTTAAGCACGGTTTTACTACAACAACTATAGTTTAATGGTATTTGTAGTAAAACCAAAGCTATGACTAAATCAACAATAATTGTTACAATATTATTGTGGTACAACTGTGTCAATACAATCAATATATCATGATATTGTATCGATATTTACATCATGTATCGTGAAATATCGAGATGTTTTCACAGAGTAAAAGTTTGAACTCTTTCTGTGTGACGGGAATCCAAAGACTAGATCCAATCAAACATTTATGTGTTAATAATGTCTCTTTAAATATCCTTTCTGTTCTCTACAGTCAGTTATTGATCAAAAAGAAACATTCATTCTAATCACACATGGCATGAATGCTGTCACAAGCCATCGGACCCACACTACTCTTAAAGAGACAGTACCGTTTTAGTACTTGAATACTTAATAGATCAGATTAGTCATGTAAACAACAAACATGTAACAATATACAATATAACATATGCAAGTTCAATACATCATGTTTATTCATGTAATACATGGACTAATATATATATATATATATATATATATATATATATATATATATATATACACAATTTCACAAAAATTAAGTATTTTGACAATTTTTTCAAGTTAGGTCTCCTGAATAATGAATAACAGCATTAGCTGAAAGAGAATGTTTAATACTGTATGCAAGCAAAATGGACATTATAACTGAAATATACCCAAATTCATTGAAATTAAAAGTGAAATCAAATCATGATCCGTGATTTATTGCAATATATCGAATTGTAATGTGTATCGCAATTCATATCGTATGGTGATACCCAACCCTATAAATTGTCTCCAAACCGGTGTTTTCAAAAAATTATAATAAATAAAAACACATATATAGATATATATTTATACACCGATCAGCCAAAACATTAAAACCACCTGCCTAATATTGTGTATATCCAGTCTGACCATTCTCTGTTGATCTCTCAGCAACAAGTGTTTCATACACTGTCGCTCACTGGATGTGTTTTGTGTTTTTCATTCTGAGTATATTCTAGAGAATGTTGCGTGTGAAAATCCCAGAAATACTCAAACCAGCCCGTCTGACACCAACAATCATGCCACACTCCAAATCACTGACATCACATTTTTCCCCATTCTGATGGTTGATGTGAACATTAACTGAAGCTCCTGACCCGTATATGCATGATATTATGCACTGCTGTCATACGATTGGCTGAATAGATAATCACATGATGACTGTTGTTGTCAGACGGGCTGGTTTGAATATTTCTGGGATTTTCACACAAAACATCAAAGCAGCAGTTCCTTTGACCTCATGGTTTGGTTTTGCTCTGATATGCATTTTCAGCTATAGTACCTTTCATAGACAGGTGTGCACCTTTCCAAATCATGTCCAATCATTAAATTTGTGACAGGTGACTCCAATCAAAGAAACATCTCAAAGATGATCCAGAGAAATGGGATTCACCCGAGCTAAATCTCACGTGTCATAGCAAAGGGTCTGAATACTTATGCCAATGTGATATTTCAGTTTTTTCTTTTTAATAATTTTGCAAATGTTTTCAAAAATATGTTTTTTTGTTTTGCTTTTTCGTTATAAGGTATGGAGTGTAGATTGATGTAAAAAAAATAATAAAATAATTTACAGCATTTTAGCGTAAGGCTGCAACATAAAATGTGAAGAGGTCGGAATATTTTCTGAATGCACTAATATATATATATATATATATACACACATACAGTATATATTGCTTATTATAGTACAACCATGGAAAATTGTATCCAAACCATTGTTTCCAATATAAATAACATACATATATATATATATATATATATATATTTACTGTAGTCATAACGACAATATTACTCTAGTAAACAATGGTTAATTTATCCACACAGTAATATTTACATGTGAATCTGATATATGGCAATATAAAACACATAACATATATGTTCATATGCTTTCACTGATATAAAAAGTCACTTTACATATATGGAAAAATAAGCTATATTTACATTTTTTAAATGTACTATACGACACATATTTTCTCAAATACTAGTGGAATTTAAATATGTATCATATATTTCTTCTCAAATATAAGAACTATAATTGTAATTATATGTTCATATTTCTGTATGAGACTGAATGAAATCACTAATGCAGCACAATAGAATAAACATATTTCAAACAAAACATGTTAAACAAATATGATCTCGTTTCCGGTCCATCAGATCACACATTGACCTTCATCAGTGAGATCAGATTATCACACACACACACCGATGGTTCTGAATCATTTACCTCCGACAGAACCGGCGATGAAATCTGACAGATGCATCACGATCAGAAGCGATTGAACCGGTCAGACACGACGGAGAAACACCCGTGACAGAGTGACATCAGACTGAACATGTGTGTGTGTGTCTCTTTTGTCTTGTTTCTACAGTAACTCGCTGTCGCTGACATTATTAATGCATTAAAACAGTTTCTGGATTCACGAATCATGAGATGTTTCTCAAGGTCACAATATCCTTCAATAATAAACTTCTGGAATGAACATACAGGATGAAAGCAGAGATTAAGTGGTGGTGTGTGTGTTAATGTCGTTTCTATGTCATATAAAGAATGACGTCACTCGAGTGTTTGTTGTTCCTACACTGATCTTGTGTTCCATTTAATGTTCATTTGATATTCAATGCTTTATTATTATTATCGTTACTTTGCACCTTATTTTAATCATATTTTTATAGTTATTTGTCACTGTTTAATGATTGGTATTCTCTCCTTCTTGTCATTACTCGTGTGTATTAATGCTTTAGCAAATTTGGATTTAAACACAATCAAGCCAATAAAGTACTTTAAAACTGACTGTTTATCGCTGAACCCTTTTCACATTTCCGGTTGGAAAGCGGAAGTAGACCCATAGCAGGGTTAACGTCAATGGCGGATCAATGCATATTTATTTTTTTGCTTACCTGTTTGCTCCATAAGGAAAATAATGAAAAATAAATAAACACTTTCGCTTTCACAGCTTTGCAAAAGAAGATACAAATATACAGCGCTTAATAATAGCAGTAAGTCACTTCATCAGTAGCTGTTAGAAGCATTATCACAGCTGTGGTAACAGATTTATTTTTTTAAACTTATTCCAGGCTAATATTATACAAAGTAAAATGTTTAAAATTTACACTAATACTTGGAATTAAAAAATTGAAAATATAAAAAAAGTTGGCTACATTTACGTTGAAAAAGGCGGAAAAGGGTCATAACAGGTCTGTGAAAAGGAAAGTCCCGCCTTACCGACAAAAGAGCCAATCGCCTTTTAGAAACGGACATCGCCTGTCAATCAACTTGAGAACACGCATGCGCATTAACTGGACAAGCCTGAAAATTGCATTCTTATTTTATTTACGTGATCTATGCAAGAGAAGCTTATTTTATGATACTAATGTAGTCAGAATTTACTGCGGATTTGAAATCAGTTTTTTTT
>NC_068291.1:45556800-45579300 GCF_025860055.1 Xyrauchen texanus | reverse complement strand
TGACAGGACTTCCTTTCTTCCATGTGGAGCTGATCGGCTGCTGCGTCTCTATAGGACATGTGGTTAAAGGATAGTTCACCCAAAACTGTAAATTCAGTCATTGTTTACTCACCCCCGTGTTGTTGTAAACTCATGTGTCTTTCTTTCTTTCTCTGAACACAAAGGGGGAAATAGTGAATAAATGTTGTGCTCAGTGATGATGTCATACAATGGCAGTTTATGGTGACACCTCTTCAAGCTTCAAAAGAACACAAAAGTATCATTCAGAAGTCTAATTAATTATTCATGAGCTCATGATTGTTATGATATGATAAGATTTGATGAGAAACTGAAATCTAATGTATTATTTAGTGTTCACTGACCGTTGATCTCCTGTGTGTGTTCATGATAGGACACGAGAGCAACAGTTCACGCACCCCTCACGACATTGGGGGCGTTCAAGAGAAAACTTGTTGTGTTTATCTAAAAACAGTGATAGAGACAACACAACACAACTGCACACAAAACAGAGAACAGAACTTACTAAACATGTCTGAAGAGTTTGTACAGGAAGAATTGATGCATTTCTGTGCCTTGCGTTATGATCCACAGATATAAATGTTGTTCCAGGATCAGTGCGGTGTGCTACAATATGAGATCTTTACCTTGTGAGGTCCGCAGCAGCATGAACTCCACGAGTCACTTCAGCCCTAAAGACACACAATCAGTACTCGAGACGTCAGAACAGACATGTAGCTCAGAGAACATCTATATGTGCCATTCTGCTCTGCTGTGGGCACTTGAGATGGCACAAATGTAATAATGGGTACTAAATAGAATAACGAGACAAAAGGTACATTTATCACATTAACTTGCCACACATGGAGCCTTTTTTACCTTGAGGATAGACAGTCATTCAGGGCCTTTATTTCGATTGGGCTCAATAGTTACTGGGTCATTCCAACAATCTGGAGCCTTTAAGCCCTCCAGTACAAGTAATAGTGTTAATGAAGTTTAATTGCAGCTAATTACAACTTTAATTGACTTATTAACAAAAACAATCAAATAAAATTGATTTATTGCACTAGTGTCATTTCCTCATTACGGAAGCCCTGAACCGCAAGGTGGGAAAAAAAGTGTCTCAGTTCCTTCCCGAGTCAAAGTCTTATAAAAATGTAAAGTGCTCATCCAAACAAATTGGTGAGGGGTGAGGAATCACCTATAGCAGGCTATCGCTCCCCGGGTTCTGTTATATATTTGATCAATATTCTTAAATAAATAATACATGTATTATTCAACTATAGAGCAACAGAGAAAGCATTAAACGCATGAGATCACATGTTTACTGATTGCGGCACCTGGTGGACAAGGCTGGTACTGCAGACATTTTTTGAAGAGAGAAAAAAAAGTTTTTGAAGAGAGAAAGAAAAATAAGACGGGCTCAGGAAGGAACCGAGACATTATTTTTTGTTTTCCCACATGCGGCTCAGGGCTTCCGTACCTCATGTCCCCAGAGCTGCACGTCAATCATCTTTGACCAAAAATAAAGGGCTAAATCATTGTACTTTCCTCTCAATATCATGTATTCTTTTGTCATTTTAATGTGTGCTTTCACTTGATTGTCCACTCTGTTGTCACGATACTGTACATTGCAAAAAATCATTTTATTACGGAGTATTTTGGTCATTTTTTCACAGTAAAAATATCTAAACATGAAAAAAAGAAGAAAAAAAAAGCTACATTTATTTGTGTCATTTTTTCATGTTTTCAGAGAAATCGAATGAACTTTAGTGCGATTCATGCATAAACATTATAAACGATTTGTCAGTGGGGAAAGAAAATCCCGATTCAACAGGAAAACAAGTTTATTTTGCATTCCCCATTGACAAATAGTTATTTCCTGTTGTAATAAATCACACCAAATTCTGTAAAATTCCACTGAAAAACAAGACTTAATATCTGCTACATCTGCTTCTCTTCTTTCATGTTTTAATTTGTTTTTTTAGATATTGTTATTGGTCAATAAGACAATGATGTTTTGTAATTGAAGAGTTATGTAATGAAGGTGGACATCAGACATTCAGCAAAATAATGAACATCAAACAGTTTATTTATATATATGAACATGAAGCGTGTCATTCTTCCGTTATATTTTGTGATGTCATACATTAGCATAACATGTCCTCCCTGCTCTGGGAAGACAAAGGGATCATTTGAATAATTATAAATGTCAATATATCTACATTAACTGATATAAATCATCTCTATACGTTTACAAATATGAAATTAAAGTTTCCAAGCAAAAAGGCGGCAATTGTTGGAATGACCCGATTACATCTGGAGCCATCTAGAACATTTAGGATCTTTTGTGACACGTGTGCGCTCTACAGGGATCAGGGTTTGAGGACATGACTAGATAGGAGCCCTTCCTAGTGTTCACTGGCTTCTCGTTTACCTGCAGATGTTCGGCCTGTATAAAGGAGTCGGCTCACCGATGATGGGTCTGACCTTCATCAACGCCATCGTGTTCGGCGTTCAAGGTAACGTCATGCGGGCGCTGGGGACGGACACTCCTGTCAATCAGTTCATGGCGGGCGCTGCGGCCGGCGCCATTCAGTCCGCCATCAGCTGTCCGATGGAGCTCGCCAAGACACGCATGCAGATGCAGGGCATGGGCGAGAAGGACACTTCCAGGAAGCTGTACCGGAACTCTCTGGACTGTCTGCTGCGCATCTACAGGAGAGAAGGAATCCGAGGCATTAACAGAGGAATGAGGACCACGATCATTCGTGAGACGCCAGGATTCGGGGTGTACTTCCTCACCTATGACGTTCTGACTCGTTCACTGGGCTGCGAACCCAACGACGTCTACATGATTCCCAAGCTGCTGTTCGCGGGAGGGTTGTCTGGAATGGCGTCCTGGATGTCCACCTACCCCGTGGACGTGATAAAGTCCCGTCTTCAGGCAGACGGTGTCGGTGGAGTAAACAGGTATAACGGGATATCGGACTGTGTGCGTCAGAGCTGGGAGCGTGAGGGATGGAGAGCGTTCACGCGAGGTTTGACCTCCACGCTCTTGAGAGCGTTTCCCGTGAACGCCACCACATTCGCCACGGTCACATTGTTCCTCATGTATATGAGGGATGACGACAGTTTGAAGGACTGCGAGCCGATACAGTCCAACATTCAGCACGACAGTCTGTGAGTGAAACATCTGATGTCTCAAAACGAAGATGATCTCGGAGTGTTTGAGGACGATGGATCATGAGATCCTGAGACGTCTCCTCATACATGTGCATGAGCACCAAAGCGTGTCAGAAGCACGTGCCGCATCACCTCTCCTGTAAGGCTGATTGAAGAACTATTGTGGGACTAGGAGGATTGTGGGGAATATACTATACTGTCGATAGTTCTTCAAGCAGCCTTTTAATAATGGAGACGTGATGCGGCACGTGCGTCTGACACGCTTTGGTGCTCATGCAGGTAACACAGGTTTGAGTCCAGGCATGTCCTGTTCCCACTGACCCATTATCCCTGTATTTCTTCCGTAACTCTCTGCTGTGATTCTAATAAAGATGGAAAATTCCCAATATGAAGGTCAATCAACGGAGGTTTATGCCTCACTCAAGGATCACATTATCGTTATCGTGTTTCATGCTCTACACTCATCTGTCAATCATCTTTTATTTGTCCTGTTCTCATATTTCTCAATTATTATCAGCATAAGGCTTCAAACCTTCCATTTAAAAGTAATTCTTCAATTCATTTCAACATGTAGATGTTCAGAGATGACGTTTTGGAATTGTAATAGTGCCACAGCAGCTCTAACTCAATAGGAACATTTTCTGAAGAAATTGAGAACGATAAAACCACAATGTCCCACCAAGGGTCCCGAGTCAAGAGATCCCACTGGTCTGGAGATCCCTTGTAAACATGAAGCGTTAGCACACTTCTCCTCAATAGAGCTGTTCGGCTGTGATGTCATTTTATAAGCAAACCCGGAAGACTAATTCAGCATGTGTTCCTTTGGGAATTCCGCTTTAGAATAGGGATTTTTAAACTAGTAGAAAGTCAAATAAGATCTGTGGTGAAAATTACTGTTTTAGAACATAAATTAAACACAGTCACACCTCAACCATGGATATTAAAGCTGTTGCGTTGTTTAAAAATGCATGTTGCTAACCAGTCACTAAAGGACTACAAAAGTTGTTCATTTCATAAAGCATGTAGCTCACATGCTGATGGTATTTGTAGTCCTTACTTAGCATCGTGAAAGCAACATGTGTTATTCTTCCCAGTTGTAGAATCTCAGTTGCCTCCGCATCTGAGACCGTCAATCCGCGCATCTTGAGCGCATGTTACTGTGGAGACGTAACGCATGTGGAGGCTTCACGCTATTCTCCGTGGCATCCACGCACAACTCACCACACGCCCCACCGAGAGCGAGAACCACATTATAGTGACCACGAGGAGGTTACCCCATGTGACTCTACCCTCCCTAGCAACCGGGCCAATTTGGTTACCCCATGTGACTCTACCCTCCCTAGCAACCGGGCCAATTTGGTTACCCCATGTGACTCTACCCTCCTTAGCAACCGGGCCAATTTGGTTACCCCATGTGACTCTACCCTCCCTAGCAACCGGGCCAATTTGGTTACCCCATGTGACTCTACCCTCCCTAGCAACCGGCCCAATTTGGTTACCCCATGTGACTCTACCCTCCCTAGCAACCGGGCCAATTTGGTTACCCCATGTGACTCTACCCTCCTTAGCAACCGGGCCAATTTGGTTACCCCATGTGACTCTACCCTCCCTAGCAACCGGGCCAATTTGGTTATCCCATGTGACTCCACCCTCCCTAGCAACCGGGCCAATTTGGTTGCTTAGGAGACCTGACTGGAGTCACACGCCCTGAATTCAAACTCGCGACTCCAGCGGTGATAGCGTCAATACTCGCTGAGATACCCAGAACACCCAGCGAATTGTTAATTTTAACATTAACTTATAAACCTTTAAAAACAGATGCACCGTGAGCTCTGAGGTTTTTAGTCGATGATATATGCTTCTGTTGAAGACATCCGTCCAACTGATTTCATCTTCATTGTTAAAAAATTGCTATTAAAAATATTGTTTCTATACTCATAATCAATAACTGTATAATTTCCCATTGTTTTTAATTTGATTACATCATTTGCAATGCATCATGGGATTGTAGTTCATTCCTCATTAAAGACGTGAAGTACACGGTCTTGTATCTTTGACTTTTAGTAAAATGTTCTTTGCTTCAAATCAAAGTTTGTAATGTCAGAGCTGTTGGTTTGGTTCATGGATCACAACTCTTATGAAATCCCACAAGAAATAATCCTTCCGGATCCAAGATGGCTTCAAAAGTGGGCGGGCACTGTTGTGTTTATAGTTGCACCTTGCTAACACTAACAGCACTAAATGAAATGTCCACACGCCGTCTGTTCACTCGCGGTTATAATTGTGTGAAATGACCCGTAAGACTGTACAACAAAAACTATGGATTATTCTAACAGATGTTTAAACCGTTATTTGCACCGTGACTATTTTATATCTCACTTGTAATTGCCATATTTCTGTACAGTAAGATATTTTGCATCATGTTTTAAAGTTGTCCAGATGTTTGCAGACGGTTCACAGGCAGGACTACGGTGTGTGATGTGGAATATATTTGGGTGCGAGTGACACCTGAACTTATGAAATTAAATCGTAGACTATAGAATGAATGTTACTATAAATATATAGTTTTACGTGCCACGTTCTATCATTTGCTACAGTTTAACTGTTTAATTGACTTTTACACAAATCACCAGTACAACGGCCAATTATGATTTACAAACACTTCACACTATTACTCGCATCATTTCACAAGCTATACATTTAAACGGGTAACATTCACACACTTATTCCAATGTGAAGAACTTCTGCAGTAGCTCGCCTGATCCAGTGTTGGACTTTAGACTCGGAAGACCGCGGTCAAGCTGACATGAGGCAAAAGTGTCAAAGAAGAGACGAAATGCTGAAAACACCATCATTTATGTTTAGGTGTTGGTTTAGCGTGAGGATGTCTGTTGACCTCTTATTCGCTTTCAGGACATTATCGGTTCAGTTTAGTTTAGGGAGGTACGTTTTACTCATTAAAACATCTAATATTCACATAAAAACCTTGCGTGATTACGAAACCATTTCACTCGCTTTTGGTGCCCCCCGCTGGACATTTCACGGGGAAGCTGCAGCTACACCTGTAATGAACCACGTCATTTAGTTTTGCAATAAATGTTGCAACGGTCACGTGATGTTCATGAGATCAGGCTGATTTGTGTGTTTTATTCACAGACATGCTTTGGGAGGTCAGCTCTGGATAGGTTACGGCTTTGTGATGGATGTGTGAGGAATTTAATGGCATTCTTTTGAAACATTTAGAAAATAACTTGAAAGGTTTACCAGAGTCATACATCAGGTATCTTCATGCCTACTGTGTAGATGTACTTTTATGATCCATTAGCAGTAAACATATAAACTGACCTCTGTGCACGCGCGCTCCTGTTAGCATACAGCCCTGTGTTCTGATGACCTCTAGTGGTTCAAAACAGCACATGCAACCGATTAAAAACACTGAGCAGTTTTATTTCTCAAAGTCTTACCAGCTCACACAGATATTCTTTTAAACATAAATACTTCATAACAGAATTACCAAACTGGCTATTAGCATAATCAGCGCTGTACAAATCGCTTTCCGAATCGGAAAACACAGATTGATTTACATCACATGAGAGGAAAGTCTAATCCTGATCATTCCATGTTTGTGTCCATACAATGAATTCAATAATACATAATGTGTTAAAGTGCTGAGGACATGTTCGCTTGGGTTAGTTTGTGGTCATGAGCGTGGAGTCGCAGCTGTAACGCAGACTGCGGTAAATGTCTTCTGCTCTGGAGCGATTCACACACGCAAACGTCTGCAGCTCGTCGACAGAGCTGAAAGACAACAGGAAGCACATTTAAACACTAAACATGATCTGTGATTTTAACCTCACACTGAAATGGCTAGTTTTATTGAAGCTATGAACCGTGTTTTGCTACGTTCTTGACGGTTACAGGTGGTATTAGGAGGACTTTCTCATTCTGTTTTAACAACACATTTGCATATGCTCCTGAGTACATGATGATGATGTCATCAGTGTTTCTGGTCCATTCTCCCGGGAGAGAAAGACTTTATAAAGTTATTTAGTAAACTTGAGTACACTAGCATATAGACATGAACTAAAAGCCACATTTTATGACACAGAGCTCAGTGTGTTACCTGTTGATCATGTGACTGATGGAGGTGTAGTGGTGACACATGTTCAGGGCGCTGATGTAGCTCACGTGTGGCAGCGCGAGGCAGAACTGAAGCGCCTGCTGGCGATGACCTTTGACCTCCAGCGGTACACGTATGGAATGACCTTTCCTCTGCTCGACCTGTGTGAGGTTAGTCAGGATGGTGGCAGTCTCGTCTGGACCGTTGCTGAACATGAGCCGAACGCCCGCCTTCACCAGCGCCGCCAGCGTCCCGTCATAATAGCGGCTGCGCTGAAACACTCTCAGCGTCTCACCTGAAATTACAAAATGAAGTCTATTTTAAGTTTAATTAGGAGTTACTGCATTGTGACATTATTTTTAGGACAATATGGCACATATTATTATTAAAGCAGCCTGAATTAAAGGTAGTACACAAATACTACCTAAAGTATTTAAACACAATATAATTTAATAAATCTTTATTCTTCTTCACTAGACTGCGTGTCAGTAAATATTCCAGATTTTGACCCGTATCTCCATCATTTGAAGAATTGCTGATGCTATAATCTCTAGATAATGCACACAAACACCCGTTATAATGAATAATGTGTAATTGTGGCAGGTGATAGTGTTGACTGCTGTGAATGAAGCGTACTCTATAAACATCTGTATAGAAATGAGTCATGAATGTGCTGTGAATAATGTTTGATTTGGAGGATTTTGTGCTGAAATTCGACACATTAAAGTAGCACAACTGTTCTGCCTCCAGTTTCATATTTTAACCCTTTAACCTCGGATGGGCCCGCTGTAATAACTGCAGTCTTGACCAGCACACAACAGGTGTCATTGAAAGATTAGAAGTTCTTCTTTCCAGTGCATGTAGACATTATGACCAAAACTGAACAAGTGCTTTAAAATGTACAGATACATCAGAAGTGTTACGTTTTGATAATTAATAGAAGAATTTGCACTTCATTTTATTGCAATCAGTAAAAACATTAAACTGATCAAATAGTCATGTGTCATATGTTGTTGGAAAGATCTTAAAGAGTAAAATACAACCAGACTATTTGTGTTACTCACAGACTAAAATATAGCGAGTAACAGCTAAATATATGTCTTTGACAATTATGTTGCTGTTGTTTTTATGCTGCGTTTTTGCTAATAACTTCAACATGAAATATCTCATATGATTATTTCGAGTCTGTGATTATCTTTCAATCGAGTCCACACACAAGATAATCAGATGTATAGATCATTAGATAATCCACATGAAGCACAGTGTTACATATGACCACCAGGAGATGGCGCCAAATACACGACACAGACTCAATGATGCCTCAAATGACACAGAATGAAACTCATCCTGTGAAATCTCATGACTAAAATCATGTGTGCATGCTATGCAAACCTTTAGTCATTGTTGTGTTTGCATGTGTAATTAGTTCTTATGTACAATTATTATCTTTTATTTGTTTGGAGATGTTTTTGGACACTATAATAATAATATTTGTAATGTTGCAACTTTTGATTGATTTGTCGCATCAACACAATATGTTTCCTCAGATACAGTCGACATGATTGAGAACAAAACAAAAGCAGTTTATCAGAGCCACATTATTTACACCCAGAAATATAAAATGTCAAATCAGAAAAATAAGAAAGTAAATTTTTGGTGTGATTTTTGACTGAAAGACTGAAATCTTTTAAATTTTGTTAAAGTTTTCTTTACAATGATACCAAACACTTTACCCTCCATGTTTTTTCTCCAGTTCTAATCCTTTAGTTTTGGGTATGCCACTGAAACAGGAAATCTTTAAAAACACCTTCAGATCTTAAAGGGTTAACAGTCATTTAAGTGTAGAACCCCAAAGAAAAACACTTGTTCTCTGCGTAAATCGTCCAATCAGTGAACTGTGATGTCAGCTGAACTCCAGTGTGTGTGTGTTTGGTGTGTTTGAGTGTTTGTGGTTCTCACCTGGTTTGGGTCGGTCTTTCTCAATGATCAAACACACACGCTCAGATAATGCCTCCAGTTTCTGCATTCGGTCCTGCAGTCGCCTGCGGTTCTGAACGCTGGACATGTCCGATTCACTGTGCCACTCCACGCTCATGCGGTTACTCACGATGAAATCTGAACTGACCAGTGAACACACGTGAACTTTCATCCGGTGTTTGAGTCGCAGAGATGACACGACCTCTGACCCTCCACTGATGCAGCGGCTGTCCACCAACACACAGAGAGGAGCGTCCGCGGCCAGCGGACTCCGATTCATGCCAGCTGCGCAGATCACCTGCACACACATTTGTATTTGAGGGTAATCCTGACATTATTTGTGGCATTATGAATGCATTATACTCTAAATTATAACTATGAATAGGGAAGTCTTATAATGTATTATAACTGTAGTTATAATTATATATGAGATGTTATAACATATTATAAGGTGTATTATGAGACATTATGAATGCATTATACTCTAAACTATAACTATGAATAGGAGAAGACTTATAATGTATTATAACTGTAGTTATAATTATATATGAGATGTTATAACATATTATAAGGTGTATTATGAGACATTATGAATGCATTATACTCTAAATTATAACTATGAATAGGGGAAGACTTATAATGTGTTATAACTGTAGTTATAATTATATATGAGATGTTATAACATATTATAAGGTGTATTATGAGACATTATGAATGTATTATACTCTAAATTATAACTATGAATAGGAGAAGACTTATAATGTATTATAACTGTAGTTATAATTATATATGAGATGTTATAACATATTATAAGGTGTATTATGAGACATTATGAATGCATTATACTCTAAATTATAACTATGAATAGGGGAAGACTTATAATGTGTTATAACTGTAGATATTATTATATATGAGATGTTATAACATATTATAAGGTGTATTATGAGACATTATGAATGCATTATACTCTAAATTATAACTATGAATAGGGGAAGACTTATAATGTGTTATAACTGTAGTTATAATTATATATGAGATGTTATAACATATTATAAGGTGTATTATGAGACATTATGAATGTATTATACTCTAAATTATAACTATGAATAGGAGAAGACTTATAATGTATTATAACTGTAGTTATAATTATATATGAGATGTTATAACATATTATAAGGTGTATTATGAGACATTATGAATGCATTATACTCTAAATTATAACTATGAATAGGGGAAGACTTATAATGTGTTATAACTGTAGATATTATTATATATGAGATGTTATAACATATTATAAGGTGTATTATGAGACATTATGAATGCATTATACTCTAAATTATAACTATGAATAGGGGAAGACTTATAATGTGTTATAACTGTAGTTATAATTATATATGAGATGTTATAACATATTATAAGGTGTATTAAGAGACATTATGAATGCATTATACTCTAAATTATAACTATGAATAGGGGAAGACTTATAATGTATTATAACTGTAGATATAATTATATATGAGATGTTATAACATATTATAAGGTGTATTATGAGACATTATGAATGCATTATACTCTAAATTATAACTATGAATAGGGGAAGTCTTATAATGTATTATAACTGTAGTTATAATTATATATGAGATGTTATAACATATTATAAGGTGTATTATGAGACATTATGAATGCATTATACTCTAAATTATAACTATGAATAGGAGAAGACTTATAATGTGTTATAACTGTAGTTATAATTATATATGAGATGTTATAACATATTATAAGGTGTATTATGAGACATTATGAATGCATTATACTCTAAACTATAACTATGAATAGGAGAAGACTTATAATGTATTATAACTGTAGTTATAATTATGTATGAGGTGTTATAACTATTATAAGGTGTATTATGAGACATTATGAATGCATTATACTCTAAATTATAACTATGAATAGGAGAAGACTTATAATGTGTTATAACTGTAGTTATAATTATATATGAGATGTTATAACATATTATAAGGTGTATTATGAGACATTATGAATGCATTATACTCTAAATTATAACTATGAATAGGAGAAGACTTATAATGTATTATAACTGTAGTTATAATTATATATGAGATGTTATAACATATTATAAGGTGTATTAAGAGACATTATAAATGCATTATACTCTAAATTATAACTATGAATAGGGGAAGACTTATAATGTATTATAACTATAGTTATAATTATATATGAGATGTTATAACATATTATAAGGTGTATTATGAGACATTATGAATGCATTATACTCTAAACTATAACTATGAATAGGAGAAGACTTATAATGTATTATAACTGTAGTTATAATTATGTATGAGGTGTTATAACTATTATAAGGTGTATTATGAGACATTATGAATGCATTATACTCTAAATTATAACTATGAATAGGAGAAGACTTATAATGTGTTATAACTGTAGTTATAATTATATATGAGATGTTATAACATATTATAAGGTGTATTATGAGACATTATGAATGCATTATACTCTAAATTATAACTATGAATAGGGAAGACTTATAATGTATTATAACTGTAGATATAATTATATATGAGATGTTATAACATATTATAAGGTGTATTATGAGACATTATGAATGCATTATACTCTAAATTATAACTATGAATAGGGAAGTCTTATAATGTATTATAACTGTAGTTATAATTATATATGAGATGTTATAACATATTATAAGGTGTATTATGAGACATTATGAATGCATTATACTCTAAATTATAACTATGAATAGGAGAAGACTTATAATGTGTTATAACTGTAGTTATAATTATATATGAGATGTTATAACATATTATAAGGTGTATTATGAGACATTATGAATGCATTATACTCTAAACTATAACTATGAATAGGAGAAGACTTATAATGTATTATAACTGTAGTTATAATTATGTATGAGGTGTTATAACTATTATAAGGTGTATTATGAGACATTATGAATGCATTATACTCTAAATTATAACTATGAATAGGAGAAGACTTATAATGTGTTATAACTGTAGTTATAATTATATATGAGATGTTATAACATATTATAAGGTGTATTATGAGACATTATGAATGCATTATACTCTAAATTATAACTATGAATAGGAGAAGACTTATAATGTATTATAACTGTAGTTATAATTATATATGAGATGTTATAACATATTATAAGGTGTATTAAGAGACATTATAAATGCATTATACTCTAAATTATAACTATGAATAGGGGAAGACTTATAATGTGTTATAACTGTAGTTATAATTATATATGAGATGTTATAACATATTATAAGGTGTATTATGAGACATTATGAATGCATTATACTCTAAATTATAACTATGAATAGGGAAGTCTTATAATGTATTATAACTGTAGTTATAATTATATATGAGATGTTATAACATATTATAAGGTGTATTATGAGACATTATGAATGCATTATACTCTAAATTATAACTATGAATAGGAGAAGACTTATAATGTGTTATAACTGTAGTTATAATTATATATGAGATGTTATAACATATTATAAGGTGTATTATGAGACATTATGAATGCATTATACTCTAAACTATAACTATGAATAGGAGAAGACTTATAATGTATTATAACTGTAGTTATAATTATGTATGAGGTGTTATAACTATTATAAGGTGTATTATGAGACATTATGAATGCATTATACTCTAAATTATAACTATGAATAGGAGAAGACTTATAATGTGTTATAACTGTAGTTATAATTATATATGAGATGTTATAACATATTATAAGGTGTATTATGAGACATTATGAATGCATTATACTCTAAATTATAACTATGAATAGGAGAAGACTTATAATGTATTATAACTGTAGTTATAATTATATATGAGATGTTATAACATATTATAAGGTGTATTAAGAGACATTATAAATGCATTATACTCTAAATTATAACTATGAATAGGGGAAGACTTATAATGTATTATAACTATAGTTATAATTATATATGAGATGTTATAACATATTATAAGGTGTATTATGAGACATTATGAATGCATTATACTCTAAACTATAACTATGAATAGGAGAAGACTTATAATGTATTATAACTGTAGTTATAATTATGTATGAGGTGTTATAACTATTATAAGGTGTATTATGAGACATTATGAATGCATTATACTCTAAATTATAACTATGAATAGGAGAAGACTTATAATGTGTTATAACTGTAGTTATAATTATATATGAGATGTTATAACATATTATAAGGTGTATTATGAGACATTATGAATGCATTATACTCTAAATTATAACTATGAATAGGAGAAGACTTATAATGTGTTATAACTGTAGTTATAATTATATATGAGATGTTATAACATATTATAAGGTGTATTATGAGACATTATGAATGCATTATACTCTAAATTATAACTATGAATAGGGGAAGACATATAATGTATTATAACTGTAGATATAATTATATATGAGATGTTATAACATATTATAAGGTGTATTATGAGACATTATGAATGCATTATACTCTAAATTATAACTATGAATAGGAGAAGACTTATAATGTGTTATAACTGTAGTTATAATTATATATGAGATGTTATAACATATTATAAGGTGTATTATGAGACATTATGAATGCATTATACTCTAAACTATAACTATGAATAGGAGAAGACTTATAATGTATTATAACTGTAGTTATAATTATGTATGAGATGTTATAACATATTATAAGGTGTATTATGAGACATTATGAATGCATTATACTCTAAATTATAACTATGAATAGGAGAAGACTTATAATGTGTTATAACTGTAGTTATAATTATATATGAGATGTTATAACATATTATAAGGTGTATTATGAGACATTATGAATGCATTATACTCTAAATTATAACTATGAATAGGGGAAGACTTATAATGTGTTATAACTGTAGTTATAATTATATATGAGATGTTATAACATATTATAAGGTGTATTATGAGACATTATGAATGCATTATACTCTAAATTATAACTATGAATAGGGGAAGACTTATAATGTATTATAACTGTAGTTATAATTATATATGAGATGTTATAACATATTATAAGGTGTATTATGAGACATTATGAATGCATTATACTCTAAATTATAACTATGAATAGGAGAAGACTTATAATGTGTTATAACTGTAGTTATAATTATATATGAGATGTTATAACATATTATAAGGTGTATTATGAGACATTATGAATGCATTATACTCTAAATTATAACTATGAATAGGGGAAGACTTATAATGTATTATAACTGTAGTTATAATTATATATGAGATGTTATAACATATTATAAGGTGTATTATAAGACATTATGAATGCATTATACTCTAAACTATAACTATGAATAGGAGAAGACTTATAATGTGTTATAACTGTAGTTATAATTATATATGAGATGTTATAACATATTATAAGGTGTATTATGAGACATTATGAATGCATTATAAATATGGGCTTCACTTAAAGTGATACCAGAAATTTCTATCCTTTTATTTTTTCAATGGCTATATGACACACATACTATGAATCATCTTCTTTATCTGTTTGTTTAGATCTTGAACTAGAACACCTGCATATAATCATCCAATCACAGAGAACACAGTAAAGCTTCCATTTCCTGTCACTGTGTGTACTGAGATTCACTCCTCACCTGTTTGTCCGTTTGGAAGTTGAGTTGGTCTGACAGTGCGGTCTGATCTCGGAGTCTCTGTCTGATCCTCTCCTCCTGCTGCTGTTTCTCTGTTAGTCTCGCTCGTTTCTCAGGGACCGTGGAGACGTTCTGGAGACACTGAGGAACTTTAAAAACAGACGGTGTCTCATCTGCTGCTCGTCTGACACACGTCTCCTCCTCATCCTCACTGGAATCTTGTACTCTGATGATGCGTGAGCGCTTGTTTTTCCTGCTGATCTCTGATTGGACGTCTCTCACCTCGTCTGCCGCCCTGATCTGTTTTATTCGAACCCGCCGTCGTGTGGCGTACTGTTTCCTGCCATCAATAAACGAGTCTTCAGGGATTATCTGCACATCTTCATCACTCTCCACTTCCTCATCTTCATCTTCACTCCCGTGAACCACAAAACTGTCCTCCGCATATGACTCGTCCTGTTCAGGCACCTGAAGACGAGCAGCAGATCAGATCAGAGCAGCAAACACACACATATGTTAATGAGCAGTGGCGTTTAACATCTACAATTAATCCATATATGTGATGTTACATGTTTACTCTCCTTCTGGACACACAGTTCAGTTATTTACAAGTGACAACTAGGGCCAGGTACAAATATTAATATTAGATTAACAGCAATCTTGAATGATCTTGATTCGTAAAATCCAAAGGTTATTTTTATTTTATTTGAAATTTACTTTTAAAGTTTGTTTGATCATTATACTGTATCTGTTAACTAAATAGCGACTGAACTGCATAGTTTGGGCCATGTGGTTAAAGGATAGTTCACTCAAAACTGTAAATTCAGTCATTATTTACTCATGTGTCTTTCTTTCTTTCTCTGAACACAAAGGGAGAAATAGTGAATAAATGTTGTGCTCAGTGATGATGTCATACAATGGAAGTTTATGGTGACACCTCTTCAAGCTTCAAAAGAACACAAAAGTATCATTCAGAAGTCTAATTAATTATTCATGAGCTCATGATTGTTATGATAAGATTTGATGAGAAACTGAAATCTGATGTATTATTTAGTGTTCACTGACCGTTGATCTCCTGTGTGTGTTCATGATAGGACACGAGAGCAACAGTTCACGCACCCCTCACGACATTGGGGGCGTTCAAGAGAAAACTCGTTGTGTTTATCTAAAAACAGTGATAGAGACAACACAACACAACTGCACACAAAACAGAGAACAGAACTTACTAAACATGTCTGAAGAGTTTGTACAGGAAGAACTGATGCATTTCTGTGCCCAGCCTTATTTATTAGAGAGTTTTTGGACCAGTGCCAGCTCACAGTGGACGGAGTTACCCACGTGATGCTGAAAATAGAAAACAAGCGATTGATAGAATGTCCCGTCACTCATCACGGCTGTTAGGACAAAAACTCTGATTAACATAGAAAATAAACCTTTTATCACATGTCGTTTGCCGTCAGGACACGTGTGACTGTGGCGTCCTGTAGCTCCTCTGTGTTTCTGTTCGATATAAAATAAGGCTGGGCACAGAAATGCATCAATTCTTCCTGTACAAACTCTTCAGACATGTTTAGTAAGTTCTGTTCTCTGTTTTGTGTGCAGTTGTGTTGTGTTGTCACTATCACTGTTTTTAGATAAACACAACGAGTTTTCTCTTGACCGCCCCCAATGTCGTGAGGGGTGCGTGAACTGTTGCTCTCGTGTCCTATCATGAACACACACAGGAGATCAACGGTCAGTGAACACTAAATAATACATTAGATTTCAGTTTCTCATCAAATCTTATCATAT
This sequence comes from Xyrauchen texanus, assembly GCF_025860055.1. NCBI lineage: Eukaryota > Metazoa > Chordata > Actinopteri > Cypriniformes > Catostomidae > Xyrauchen > Xyrauchen texanus. Next base: position 45,562,472 of record NC_068291.1, on the reverse strand, counting down.
CATAACAATCATGAGCTCATGAATAATTAATTAGACTTCTGAATGATACTTTTGTGTTCTTTTGAAGCTTGAAGAGGTGTCACCATAAACTGCCATTGTATGACATCATCACTGAGCACAACATTTATTCACTATTTCATATAAAAGACATATGAGGTTATAACAACACAGATTCATTTGTGGGTGAATTAATCCTTCAATATTTTCTTAATGTACTAAGTTAGAAGGTTCACTGTATAATTGACAGTATTACCGGAGGAAAAACATTCTGTCATATGTAAACAAAATGGACATTATACAGAAATATACCCAAAATTGGAATTGAATTGAGAGAATCTAATCAAATGAGGAAATCAGTGTTATCTATGTAGTGTCCAAACAACCAAACTGAACAGAACACAAGCGGAGAATGATTCAGAATGATCGTCACATGACTCAAAGATGCAGCAAACCTGCTGTCATATGTGCACACCTGTGAGAAGATGTTCATGTTCGGTTTGGTTCTGGAAGTCATTCTGAGGTGGTTCTGGAGCGCTGGACTCCTCACAGACTTCAGATAGAAGGCCTGCATCTCTGAGTCTGATGAAGAGAACATCACAGATGATCAACACACACCCTCACCTTCATTAATGAGTGTGTCGTCATATGTGTGAAACTGGACGGACGTGGCAAACGTCTCACCATTGAGGCCCTGAGAACACTGAGTGGCGTTCACCACAAAGCCCTGCAGAGAACGGTTCTGTTCATCTCCATCATCTTCATCTGTTGACACATCTTCATCTTCAGACAATTCTGCCTCCTCATCCAGAAACTGACGCCCTCCTCGAACCTTCTAGAACACGATGGAAATAACATCATGAGAAGATTCAATCAGCTTCTGTATGTTCTGATCAATATATTCCTTGTGTAACGTTACTTTAGTTTTCAGTTGAGGATTCCTGATGCTGCATGATTCCAGAACTCTGGACCGACGAACATCCTGAAAATCCTCATCTGACCCGTCATTCGTATCGCTCTCTTCTGACTACAGGATACAGGAGAATATCACTCTTCTACACATGCCAGCTGAAGTGTGTGAAGAGAAAACTAAGACGGTCATACCATGTTCAGTGCAGCAGTGCGTTTTCTACACGCTAGTACGGCAGAATCCACCTCACTGAAGATCTTTGTCTGCTATAAGAAGAGTTATTAAGATCACATTCAGCAGGGACACACTTCTACAGTCATCTCATGTTTGTTCTTATATTTCATCAGATTCTCAGAACAGAGCTGTGGAGCGACTCACATTTCAAATCAACCACATTTAAGAAACTTCTCAAGCTGAAATGATTTCATTTTGTTGATACTTTGAAAGATAAACATAAATGATGGTGAAAGCCGGATTATTAAATGTCATGGATGAATATTTATTGAGTAATCCATTATTTTGTAGACTGGGGTCAAAGTGACAATTTCCGCCTATTTGTAGCAAAACTACAGGTCAAATAAATATCCTTATAAAGGTGTCAGTGCCATTATTTTATTTATACACAGAGATTGGAAGATATATTTCTAAGATCAGTTGAGTTCAGCACTTATCGCTGCATTATACGCCAATGATGTGAGTCCAAATATGGGAAATAACACTTATTTGTGCTGTTTTTCCAAAGTTTGAGTGTCTATAACTCCAGAAGTATTAAAAATATCTTAATATCCTTTTATATTCTGGCTCAGAACCAACTTTTATTCTTATATCTTCACACACACACACACACACACACACAAACACGCGCAGGCACTCTCAAACTCACACACACTCTCAAATTCACACTCACGTGCACACACACACACACACACTCACGTACGTAGACACACGTACACACGCATGTACACGTACGCCCACACACCCGTACACTCACTCGCACACACACTCACCTCAGGAGATGCTAAAGGATTGACTTTATGTGCTGGTTTCTTCACAACTATCTCCTCTTCACTGTCACTGCTCAACACTGCTAAACACACAAACACTTTAATTTCATCCAAATATGCAAATATATGAAAATCATTAATCAGCATCAACATCTGCAGGTGAACGCTGATCTAACCTGAACCTGCCGGACGCTGATCAAACATCTTCCTCTCAAGTGACTTCCTGAATGTGTTGTGTGCGTGATCTGTTCTTCTGTCACACAGCAGCGCAAGATTCGGCGTTGAGGCGCTGGGACGCCTCACTGAACTGAGCGGTGATTGGTCACATGTTCTGTGGACCAGCGTTGAGTCTCCCGCAGCTGGACGAGGCCGTGGTGACGACACCGCAGGAGACGCTTTGGGTTTGTGAACAGCTGATGCTGTGATGTTTAACTCTGCGTTAGCAGCTGATCCGGTCTCCAGTTCATTACAGTCCTCATCAGAGTCAATGGAGAAGCCCAGGTCAAAGTTCACAGAGAAGAAGTCCTGCGAGCAGTTGAACTCCTCAGAGCTCCGCTCGGCTCTCGGTCCGTCTGTTCTTGAGCTGTTCAATCGGGCATTAGCGTTCAGAGCAGATGTGTTCATCATCGCTTCTTCACGAGCTACAGCGGTCTCGTCTGGTGTCTGAACGTCAGGTAAGGTCACCTGAAGGAACGCTTCATCATCTCCAAACAGGTCAACACTCTGGTCCAGGCCTGTGGGGGGTTGTTGTCGCTCTACATGCACCTCCGTTTCTATTTGCGCTTCAATGACCTCCTGCTCATCATCAAACATCTCATCCCAACTGGGTGACAGTGCCTTTCCTGATAACCGTGACGATTCCCTGGGAATTCCAGGATAAGTTGGTGAGTTCTGAGGCGAGATATCCATGTCACGGTCAACAGAGTCACCATCAGATTCCTCGTCTGCTCTTAGACAAAACTGGACTGGAAACAGATCGCACTCCTCAACAGGTTCAGAAATTGACTCCTTTGGTTGGATCTCTGGGAAAATCAAGTCAAAGTCCCGTGGGGGTGATTTGGACAGGAGATCTTTAACGTTGGAGAGAATCGTTTGAAATGTTTCGGCCGCTATGTTGTGAGGACGCAGTTTAGGACTGACACTCCATGTAGAGAAATAGAACATGTGCTGAAGATCGGAGCACTCGTCCATTGGTTGAACATCACACAATAACTCGGAGTTTGATTTAACCCCGTCAGCGCTGGGATCAGCAACAGACATCGGTCTATAACAGAGTGTGTCACTGAGTGTTGTGCTATCACAGTTCTTCTCAAACGATGCTTTCCTTGGGATCAGCGTGCATGGAGTAGACACTGATGTTTCGGTACTGTCCCTTTGCTGTTCTTCATTAGTTTCATGTAAGCTGGTTTTGGAAGAGGGTTGTCTGATACTATGAGCAGCAGCTTTGGATTTCAGTTTCATCTGTTGAGTGATTTTATCAGAGTTTTCTTTGGTTGTTTGTCCATCATCGGTGTGACCCACAACATCTTTCTGTAGATACGGCAAGAGCTCGGATTCATAACCGCAGTCGCCCTTTTACAAGAGAAAACCACAATCAACATAAAGAAGGGTTGATACTATAATGTATGACTAAATATATATAAATATATTACTGTATCACTTTATTTGAAATTCAGTACTGTGGCAGCTTGTTTGTGATTGTCATTTGCAATTTGATTGGAACAGAATGAACCATGCTGTTAAAATATTAAAGGAATATTCCGGGTTCAGTACGAGTTCAGATTAGGGCTGGGGCGGTATGGATTTTTTCTAACCGCGGTTGAAAAGCAAGATATTCCCGCGGTATAGCGGTAAACCGCATTAAATACATTACATTGGATCAGAGAAGTCCCCCCCCCCGACAGACTTTGGCGCACACATCAGAAGTCGCTTTTGATAGACAGACTTTAAATATTGTCACCTACATCCGAAGAAAAAAAACGAGCACAATTTTAAATAGTCAAATTTTCATCAAGCAGTAATTTGGCATGAACTAATCACTGTATAGATTTCCTTATTTAAGATTATTCTCAGATACATTCGCATTGAAGATGGGTCAGACATGATTTTGACCACTTTATTAAGTTTTGTTTTGTAGAAAGCCTTTCTTTAACTTAAAATTTCGTTTTGTATAAATTGTATCTTAATTTTAATCACTGTTTCATTAACTAATTGCCTGGAATTAATAAATAAGAAGCAAATATAGCAGACATATAATCAGCAGCAGGACGTGGAAGCGCCGATGCGATCTCTTGCGCGTGAGCTCTCTCATAAATGAACCGAAACTCGGCGGCTAGGCCTACTGCCTCACAGACATGAGAAATAAATAGAAATCTTAAAATGCATTTTAAACAAAATTCAAAACAAAATGATAAAATTTTAGGCTACAGTAGCCTAGTAGTCAGGTTTGCCGATGTGCGTTACTATTTATTTATTTATTTTTATCCCTGTGCCAATCGGAAACGGACTTCACTGCTGATATTCTGGGGATACAACATAGCCAATAGGCTATAGCCTACTAGGGACTTTAGCCTTTAAAATATCTTTGCTGCATTGGATCAGTCTCCTTTCTAGAACAGCCAAGAGCTTTCTAGCCTCGCGGCAGCAGCGCCTTGCATCGCTCAGACCTTAAAACAGTCAGCGCCGCGGATGCGGTTTTGAAAATGTATCAAAAAACGTTGGTGCGGACAGATGAGTTTTGTGATGCGGTTGCGGATTAAATAATAATAGCCCATCCGCGCATCTCTAATACAAATGGAATGTTATTATGTGTCATGGAACATTGCGCTCCCCAACTCGCGAAAGGTCGGATTTGCTCCATATTTTGATAAGTTTTGTTTAGAAAACCTTGAATCCATGTAGGCTAATATCATTAGACATAATCCATATCATTAGAATCAATGAATCCATGTCATTAGACACAACGTGCACACATGTGCAGGCCAATGTTTTTTTTGTTTTTGTTTTTTGCGGTGACGACGGTGACAAGCTCAGACCCGCGGTTGGAGTCACGTGACCGCGGTATTGCGGTAATGCGGTAACCATCCCAGCCCTAGTTCAGATCAATCAGCAGCATCTGTGGAATAATGTTGATTAATTTCGACTCGTTCCTTCTTTTCTTTAATAAAGCACAAATGTGTGTTCCAGTGAGACACTTATAATGCAAGTCAATGGGGTTTAATCTGTACACAGTATTTTAATGTTTCACAAGTATAAACACAAGACATAAACAATATGTGTGTGAACATGATTTTACTGTCATTACATCACTCACTGACACATCTGTGGAGAGAGAGACAATGTTACAACTTCATTACCATGACGACATAATGTCAACAAACACTACAAATATATAATAACTGTAAATATGATCATTTAAACAACTTTACAGCTCAAATAACACACAAGATTTAACAGAAGAATTATTGTAAGTGCTTTTATTCAATTATAAGCTTCGATTTCTGACTTTAACATTTTAAGCGCCGAAGATGTTTTTACAGATTTTCTGTTTCAGTGGCACACCCAAAATGTAAGACTCATAACTTGAGAGCGAGAGAGGCCCAACCAAATGATGAACACACAAAAAGAAAAGTACCGAACTTATTGGAATGAAACAACACAAAAACAAAGTAAACTACAATGTTATTTGACCCTAAACAGAGATTACACAACAGCAGAATACCTGAGTACAGTCAGAGACACAAACTGAGGAAACACATGAC